>NC_029793.2:65677707-65712012 GCF_000816755.2 Arachis ipaensis
TATTTTTTAAGATTTTATTATTTTTAATTTTAATTTGAACTTAGTTTTTTTTTATTTTATTAATATGTACAAAATTTAGAAAGGTTGAATTTTATATTTACTTGAAATTTTTTTATTTTTCTGCGGGTAGGGTCGGGTAGGATAGGGTTTAGAACTTTAGGGTGCGGGTAGGGTTAGAGTTGAGAAATTCTCAATCCGCGGGTAGGGTAGGGTAGAATTTTAAAAAAGTTTTCAACCCGCAAATAGGATTAGGATAGATTCCAAACCCTACCCTATCCTACCCATTGCCAGCCCTACAATGGACTTCCATGGGGTGGAGACCCCTTCTCCACTCTCCGTTCCCATTTAGAAAAATGCCCCAATCTCCGTTTTATTCTCATCATGGGTCCCCGTTTATTTTTTTTTTATAGGGAGGTAGATACTCGTAGGTATTTATGGATAGTTGGATGTTATTAAGTTTTAAATTTTTATAAAGAAAAATTGATACAACCATAATAAAATTTTATACAATTTAAACACAAATTTAATATAATAATATACACATAAAATTTTTAATATATTAAAATAAAATAAATTGGGTTCTACAGGTCCCTATGGGGCGGGTACCTCAATTCCCGCCCCCGTTCCCATTTATTCGTGGAGGCGGATCTCTGTCCCCATGAAAATTTGGCAGTTCCTTATTAGCCTTTTCGTCACGAATAATCTCTACGGGTATTCGTGAGTGCGAGTTTTTTTTGCCATCTCTAGACCCATTAACTAATCATTGTTGGAGTTGTTAACTATTAAGTCTTAATTTATGGGATTAACTTGTAATGGGGCACAATGACACTTGATCCTACATAAAAATAAATAAATGAAATAAAATAAAGCAAAACACGATGAAAATAAAATAAAAACATTATTCATCCTCAAATAATTAAAACGGTAAAGTATATTTTATCCTTAAAGTTTGTTGAAAATTTCAAAAATATATTCCTAAATTTCAATTTAGTTTATGAACCTTTTCATGTCAATATTTGAATATTCTATTTAATATTATTTGAGGTATTTCAGACTCATGATTCTTATTTAGCTTTTTATATTCTTGGCTTAAATTGATTAAGTGGAGACTCTCTTGAGTTATCAAACTCATCGTGATTGCTGATTGTTATTTTTGCTAATTGAATTGAATTCCACTAACTCTAGTCCTTTCTTAGGAATTGACTAGGACTTGAGGATCTAACTAATTAGTCCACTTGACTTTCCTTTGCTTTAGTAAAGGTTAACTAAGTGGGATTAGAACTCAATTTTCATCACCATCGATAAGGATAACTAGGATAGGACTTCCAAATTCTCATACCTTGCCAAGAGATTTTATTATTATTAATTTATTTTTCTTGTCGTTTAAGTTACTTGTTCCTTACTTTCAAAACCCCCAATTTACAAGACTCATAACCATTAATAAGAACACCTCCCTGCAATTCCTTGAGAAGACGACCCAAGATTTGAATACTTCGGTTATAAATTTTAAAAGGGTTTGTTACTTGTGACAACCAAAACTTTTGTACAAAAAGATTTTCTGTTGGTCTAGAAGTTGTACTTACAACGCGATTATATTTCTCAATTTCTTTACCGATAGAAAAACCGATCGTCAAAATGGCGCCGTTGCCGGGGAATTGCAAACGTGTGCCTTATTATTGGTTATTGTAAATATTTACTTTTAAATTGATTTTTTCGAAAAAAAAATAAAAAATATTCAGATTTTTTTTTAAAATTTTTATCTTATCTTATCTTAGTTTTAAATTTCAAAATTCAAATCTTTTTCAAAAATCATATCTTTTTCAAAATCTTATCTTATCTTATTTCAAAATCAAATTTCAAATTTTAATATTTAAATTCTAAAATTCAAATTTCAAAATCCAAATTTAAAATTTTAAAAATCAAACCTTTTCAAAATTTAAATCTTTTTCAAAACTTTATCTTATATTGCTGACTTTTACAAAATTCAAATTTCAAAATTTAGAATTCAAAATTCAAATTTCAAATCTCAAAATTCAAAATTCAAATTTCAAAATTTAAATTTCAAAATTCAAAATTTAATTTTCAAATTCAAAATTTAAATTTCAATAACCTTTTAATTTAAATTTGTTTTTATTTTCGTTTTTAATTTTTATTTGCTATTATGAGTTCTCACCCCCATCGCTTTAAGTTTGGTTTCGATGTTGCTGTAAGGAATGGAAACTATAATGAAAATAGGCATCAAGGTTGAAAGAATCAAAGATGGGAGGAGCCACAAGGATCTGATCAACCCTCTTGGCAACAACCCCCTCCAATGCACTATAACCAACAACCATTCTGTGATGCATACCAAAATGATGACTATAGTGGATCCCTTGTAGTTACCAACAAGCCCCGCCATATGCTTATGAACCATCTCCTCAACACAACTTTGAACCACCATACTCACAAGCCCCTTACCACCAAACACCACCATATGACCCTAACCTGTATCCACCACACCAACCACCATATGAACCACACCCAGAACCACCACCTCAATATTCACCATCTCCATATCCTTATCAAGAAGAACCATATTCCTATTATGAACCTTTTCTCCAAAATAATGAACCCTCATATCCACCCTAATCTCCAATGGATGACTTCCTTCGTGGTCTTCTTCAAGGGCAAGCGAAGATGCAAAGGGCCGTACTGGAACTCACTACTGCCTTAACCGAGGTAGTAAATAAATTAGCTTCTCAACATCTGAGCACTCAAAGTACTCCCATGGCTGCATGTGGAGAATCAAAAGAAGAACGTAACATGAAAGAGACACTAGAAACTTCGGTGGACAATGAGGAACATGGCTTTGTATTGGAACAAGTGGAGGAAGCCATAATAGTTGCAGAGAAAGAAATGGTTGAAGACTTGGGAGATGCTGAACCTCCATGGAAAAGTCAAGACATAGAGCCTCCTTCCAAGACGGTTGCATTTGATGTTGAGGAGGGTGTACAACCTCCAAGGCATGTCATGGTTAAGGACTTGGAAGAGGTCGATCAAGAGACTCCTTTTCCAATTATAATTTTATTTAGTTTTGTTTGTTTTTGAGTTTTATTTTACTTCATTGAACCTGGAATAATTCATAACATCTGCATACTGCATTCTGCATTTTGCATAATAAAAAAAAAGCACGCGATGCGTAAGCGTCGCTAACGCATCCGCGTCACAAGTGCATTAGGAAGAAAAGAAAAGTGAACAGAGAGTCACGCGAGAGCGTGGCTGGAGGCGTGCCTTAGGCAAAAATATGATCACGCGACCGCGTCGCTGACGCGTTCGCGTCATTTGCGAAATAGCCTCCCATGCGTCCGCGTCACCCACGCGAACGCGTGGCCCTGTGAAATCGACGTAAATGGGTGTATGGCAGTAAGTTATGATGGAGTGGGGCTGGAACTATGCTAGAAGCACAAGCCCTACCACGCGAATGCGTGCCCCACGCGTCCGCGTCATTTTTAAAAGAAAGGCCATTCACGCGATCGCGTCACCCAAAAATTTGGCAAAAAGAGTTTCGAACAGAGAGTTGTGCGAACGCGAGGCTGCACTCACGCCAATCGCACAAATCAGACCACGCGATCGCGTGACCCACGCGTCCGTGTCACCTGACCTTATCGCGCACCACGCGACCACGTCACTCACGCGTCCGCGTTACCTGCGCCGCACAACTTATCCAGATCAGCGCCAATTATCTTATCTTTTCTTTTCTAATCCTAATTTCTTCTATCTTTTCTTCTTTCTTCTTCCTTTTCTTACTTTCTTCTTCTTCATCTCTTTAACTTCTCATCCCTCTTCACTTCCATTCTATTTCATTTAATTTATTTGCATACTTTCATTCATTGCATTATTTTTATTGGTGTTAGAAATTTATTTGGGTCATTACTTTCTATATTTTTGTGGATTATTAAAGGAATTGTTTGACAATTATATATTACTTTTTAAAGGGTTGCTTGCATGTTCAATTTAATACTTTCAATAGCTTATTTTCCGTGCTTGCTATGTGTTTGTGAAAAAGCCCGTATGGCATTGTGCACTATTTTTAGATTTCTTTCTATCTACTACTCTAAATGCTTGCTTTTCACAAAACCCTTTTTATATTTTATTACTTAAATATAATTATTATTACAAACATGTTGTTAGTTTGAAAGACTTGGTAATCTAACTTGGACATTGAATGCTTGATCTATGCTACTCATGCCTTTGTCAGCATGCCAATAAACATCTTGCATTTAATTGTCATTACATGCACTTGCTATATTTCTATTGATGAACTTTTCACATGTAGTCATGACCATGTATTAACGTCATCCTTCTTTATTGTGCATTGATTACCACCTTTCCCGCTCTCTTCCTTGCTCTAACCCTTAGCTTTAAAAGTTACTTTCTTTTTTCCTTTTCAGGATGGCCACCAAGAATGGTAAAAAGAAAGCTACTCCCAAACCGCCGGCAAGGAAAGGAACAAAAAGAGCCCCAGCTGAAGAACCACAACCCCCATCCACTTGCACATCTTAGCATGCACCGAGAACGGTGCAATCTTTAAATGTGGGGAGGTCGATACCGATCTCCATGGGTTAGTTACCTTCTTTTCAACACCAATACTCTACTTTCTTTGTTTGTTCATTATTGCATTTGCATATTTGATTGCATATTTGTTTGATTTTATGCATTTAGTTACTACTTGGTTGAAGTAATATATTCTTTTTCAAGAAATTTTTATAGTATTTCACTAATTTAAATTGAAAAAAAAAATTAAAATTAAAATTTTCTATGTGTTAAAATTTGTTTGAAGTTGTATTTGGAACATGGTTTTTGAGCCAAAGAACACAACCTATGAGATTTTGAGATTAATTACATGGTTACATTAGTTAACCATAAATATTTTATTCTTGTGTGTTTTCTTCTCTATAATTGCAATCTTTGCTTTGTTCCACTCTATATGTCTATTATTTAGTGTATTTACATGCTTGCATATGATTGAGGCCATTACTTGTTTTCACTCACTTATCCCAAATAAGCCTACCCTTTTATGTCACCCTTGTTAGCCACTTTGAGCTTTTTAATCCCCTTCTGTTTTATAACCACATTACTAGCCTTAAGCAGAAAAACAAAATAAAAATTCCAAGTTGAATCCTTGGTTAGCTTAAGATAGATATTGTGTATAATTTAAGTGTGGGGAATTTTATGGGAACATGGGATGATATGAAAAGGTAGGGAATTAAATTGAATAAGTTATTTGAAAATTTGGGAAGCATGCTCATGTGAAATCAAAATAATTAAATTACCATGTGCATTAAAAAAAAATTAAGTAATTAAATAAGGGGATACAATATATATATATATATATATATACCCCAAATACAAAATAAAAAGGATCAATGCACATGGGACAAAATTAAAAAATAAGTTTGATACATGAGCATGTAATACAAAAGTGGGAAAAATTTGGGTAGCTAGGTAAAGCATTTTAAATTATATAAAGTATGTATATGTTAGGTGAGATCTTAGACTAATCAAGGATTCACTTTGTTAGCTCACTTAGCCTTATACATATATCCTTACCTTTACCTCAGCTCCATTACAACCCTGAAAAGACCTCATGATGTTTGCATTGGTATACTAAATATTTGTTGATTGGTTAGATGAAGAACAAGGTTGAGAAAGCATGACTAGGGAAGAGTAGAGTGAATAACCCTATACACTTGAGAGATTAGAGTGATATACACTACCAGTAAGGGTTCAATGCTTAATTCTATATTCCCTGCTTTCATGAGCTATCTTCTTACAAGTTTACTTGTTTTTACTGTATGGTTTGAATTAGTGGAATTTGATTTATGTTTGTTCTGGAGAACTTATTTATTTTTAACCAAGTAGGTAGAAACATTTTGCATGTAGTTGCATTCATACACATAGGTTGCATTTCATACATTTTACCATTCCTGTTCACTCCTTTATAGTTTCTCTTGAGCTTAGCATGAGGACATGGTAATGTTTAAGTGTGGGGAGGTTGATAAACCATTATTTTATGGTTTATCTTGTGCTCAATTGAGTGGTTTTTATCAATTCTTCACTCGCTTATTCATACTAATTGCATGATTTTACATTTCCTTCCTGATTTTGTGGTATGATTGAAAACATGCTTCTTTGGCCTTATATTTGCTAATATTAATCCTCTCTCATTACCATTAGATGCCGTGATATGTATGTTAAGTGATTTCAGGAATTACAGGGCAGGAATGGCTTAGAGGATGGAAAGGAAGCATGCAAAAGTGGAAGGAATACAAGAAGTTGAAGGAACTGCAAAGCTGTCAGCCTGACCCTCTCGCACTAAAACGGTCATAACTTGAGCTACAGAGGTCCAAACGATACGGTTTTAGTTGCGTTAGAAAGCTAACGTCCGGGGCTTTGATTTGATATATAATTTGCCATAGTTGCCTTGACGCTAGGTGACGCGAACGCGTGCTCCACACGGACGCGTCGTAGTGACGAAAATCAGCGTGGCAGATTTCTTCTCCAGCGATTTCTGGGTTGTTTTCGACCCAGTTTGTGGCCTAGAAAACACAGATTAGAAGCTATAAAGTAGGAGAATCCATTCATTCATGATCATGCTTTCATAATTCATAATCTTAGGTTTAGATCTAGTTTTTAGAGAGAGTTTCTCTCCTCTCTCTTAGGATTTAGGATTAGGATTTCTCTTAGGATTTAGGATTTCAACTTCTTCAATCATAGGTTCAATGTTCCTTTAATTTAAGATTCTTATATTCTGCATTTATTCCATAATATTTTCCCATTTATTCCAATGCTTTTACTTGTTAATGTTTCAATTTAGCTTATGAACCTTTTCATGTCAATATTTGAATATTCTATTTAATATTATTTGAGGTATTTCAGACTCATGATTCTTATTTAGCTTTTTATATTCTTGGCTTAAATTGATTAACTGGAGACTCTTGAGTTATCAAACTCATCGTGATTGATAATTGTTATTTTTGCTAGGAATAGACTAGAACTTGAGTTATCAAACTCATCATGATTCTTATTTTGCTTTCTTAGGAATTGACTAGAACTTGAGGATCTAACTAATTAGTCCACTTAACTTTCCTTTGCTTTAGTAAAGGTTAACTAAGTGGGATTAGAACTCAATTTTCATCGCCATCGATAAGGATAACTAGGATAGGACTTCCAAATTCTCATACCTTGCCAAGAAATTTTATTATTATTAATTTATTTTACTTGTCGTTTAAATTACTTGTTCCTTACTTTCAAAACCCCAAATTTACAAGACTCATAACCATTAATAAGAACACCTCCCTACAATTCCTTGAGAAGACGACCCGAGGTTTGAATACTTCGGTTATAAATTTTAAAGGGGTTTGTTACTTGTGACAACCAAAACTTTTGTACGAAAGGATTTTCTGTTGGTCTATAAGCTGTACTTACAACGCGATTATATTTCTCACTTTCTTTACCGATAGAAAAACCGATCGTCATCCATTTTTGGGCAATGATACATACGCGTCGGTCACACGCACGCGTGACAGCCCTTTTTTTTTAATTTTAAATAAGAAACTAACAAGCTACCAGAGTAATGCCAGACATTATTAAACAAGTAAAATCATCACTTAAACTAAATAAACTTAACTAAAAATAAAAATGCAACTTATTACCACTATAAATAAAAGAGAAAATAGAAAGAATTTACCATGATGGGGTGTCTCCCACCTAGCACTTTTAGTTATTGTCCTTAAGTTGGACATTTGGTGAGCTCCTTGTCAGGGTGGCTTGTGCTTGAACTCATCTTGAAACTTCCACCAATTCTTGGACTTTCAATAAGCTCCAACATTTCCAAGTGAATTCGCCAAGCCTTGATGAAGGTCTTCACAAGCTTTGAGCTCCCAAAGTTGATCCCCTTGTATGCCGGGATCCCAAATCCTGTTTCTACACCCGTCTTTAAGTTGATCATCATTGTTCCAACCGGGTGGCAAGCAATCCGAATTCTCTATGAGGCATCCAAACAACTTTCTAGACCCAAAAAATCTAGCTCTACACTAACCTTTGCAATTAAGCTTTGAACTTTCAACCAGAATGAACCGAAACTTGTGTTTCCATCCGCTTACCATCGCCCTTTTACTCTTAAAGCCACACAAAGCTCTAAGTTGACCATCCGTCTCAAGCAAACCATACTCAAGTGGGAAGTAGAGTTTAAGGATAAGAATTTTACCCACTTGAATGTTGTGTTGGATGGTAATCGCTTGGGGAGAGGTGTCTCCAATGGCGGCCTTGCCAATGTATGCTTCACTCTCTTGGACTCCTCTTTGATGATCTCCACCTCTTGACAAGCTTCTTCAATCTCAACCTCTTCTTCAAATCAAGTGGGAGAGGATTCAATTGTAAATAAACACTCATCAATTATTGAATCCATCTCGTGATCAACCTCCTCAAAGTCTTCAACCATGATATGCCTTGGAGGTTGTACACCCTCCTCAACATCAAATTCAAATGTCTTAGAAGGAGGTTCTATTATTTGAGATTCACATGGAGGTTTTGCATCTCCTAAGTCTTCAACCACTTCCTCTTCTTCGATAATTTCGGCTTTCTCCACTTGCTCTAGTATAAAATCAAACTCCTCCCTGATGACTTCCACCTCTTGACAACTTTTTTCAATTCCCACTTTCTTGTTAACTTCTTCCAACTCTTCCTCATTGATCAAGTCATGTGTTGGAGGGTGTATACATTTCTCCTCCAACTTTTGGGTCTCCTCTTGCTTCTCTTGAAGTATGGATATGTGAATCCGATCCATTAAGTCCCTAAGATAATCCCTTCTCTCTTGTTCCATGTCACTAGCATAATAAGGATCATGTTGCTCTTGGATTGATGGATATGGATGTTCTTTCATGGAGGGTGGTGGTGGCATGGAGAGATCATTATGTGGATTCACACAGGATATAAGAGCTTGGAGAGTAGAGGTGAGACCAGTGAGAGTAGAGGTAAGTATGGTTTGAAGCTCTCTTTGCCCTTGGTGAATAACACTAAAGGTATCATCTATGGGAGCTTTAGGTGGATAGGAGGGTTCATTTGTTGGGAGAAAGGGATCATAATACAAAGGTGGTTCTTCTTGATAAGGATATGGAGATAGTGTATATTGAGGTAGTGGTTCTTAGGGGTAATTGTGTTGGAATTAGGGCGGTTCTATGTATGGTTCATTTGCCTCATAGGGTGGTTGGTATGGTGGATAAGGGTTAGGATCATATGGAGGTGAATGGTCAAAAGGGGTTTGTGAGTATGGTGGTTCAAAGCTATGTTGAATAGGGGATTCATAGGCATATAGTGGTGGTTGTTAGTAGTCACAGGGAGGTCCACCATATCCATTGTCTTCGTATGCATCATGGAATCGCTCTTGCTCGTAGTACATCGGAGAGGGTTGTTGCCATGGAGGTTGTCCATAAGCTTGAGGCTCCTCCCACCTTTGATTGTCCCATCCTTAATGCATGTTCTCATTGTAGCTTCCATTCCCTACAACATAATTTGAACCAAACTCATAGCAAAAGGGGTGAGAATTCATAGTAGCAAATAAAAACAAAAGCTAATAAAAATAAGCAATAAAGTCCTAAAACTAACAAAAACTAACAAATAAGCAAAAGGCAAATATGTACAATAACCAATAATAAGGCATACGTTTGCGATTCTCCAGCAATGGCGCCAAAAATTTGACGGAGGAAAAATGTCGGTAAAGATTTCCACTAAAAATATCGCGTTGCAAGTATAGTTCTAACCCGACAATTAAACCTCAATCAATATTTAAATTGTTTGTCACTTAAGCAAACCCAATAAAATTAACCGAAGTATTTAAATCTTGGGTCGTCTCTCAAGGAATTGCAGGGAAGTATGTTACTATTAGTTATGGAAAAGTATTTTTGGGGGTTTTTAAATGTTGAACAAGGAATGTAAATGGCAAGAAAGTAAACTAACAATTAAGA
Source organism: Arachis ipaensis (assembly GCF_000816755.2). Taxonomy (NCBI): domain Eukaryota; kingdom Viridiplantae; phylum Streptophyta; class Magnoliopsida; order Fabales; family Fabaceae; genus Arachis; species Arachis ipaensis. The sequence continues at coordinate 65,687,712 of NC_029793.2, forward strand.
AAAGTCCTAGCAAGGATTGAGAATTGGAATTCCTATCCTCATTATAATCATCAATTGTGATGGTAATTGCCTTTTTCTTTCACTTAGTTAACCTCTAACAATGAAGGAAAGTCAAGTGAGCAAAAAATCAACTTAAGTTCATTAGTCCTAATCAAAGATTAGATTTAGTGAAGCCTAAGCCAACTAGCAATTTTCAATCACCAATCAACAAAGGAATTTTGATAACTCAAGAGTTTCTAATTGATCAATCCAAGTTAAGAACATAAAAATCTAATTTAAAATCCAACCAAGCATTTTATCAAACACTTGGAAGGCATAAAATAAAAACAAAGAAAACTAATAAGACATAGCAAAATCTAAGACTAACCAAAGCAAGGAAATAACAATAACAAGGCAATTGAACAATAAGAAACGTGAAACATAACTTGCATTAATGAAAATTGAGAGTAACATATGAACTCATAAACTAAATTAACAAAATAGATGAACCAGTGAGAGAAGTAAATAACTAAAGTCCTAGAACAAATAAAAGTAAGAGAAACTAAATTAAAGGAAGGTAGAATTCTGAAATCGAGAAGAAACAAGACTAAAAATCCTAAAACCTAGAGAGAGGAGAGAGCCTCACTCTCTAGAAAACTACATCTAAACCTAACTAAAGTATGAATGAATGTATGAATGAATGATTTCCCCTTTCCAGCTCCACTCTGCAGCCTCTGATCAATATTTTTGGGCCTGAAACTGGGTCAAAAGTGGCCCAAAAATCACCCCCAGTATTTTCTGTAATTGCAGCACGTGACGCACTGTCACGCGTACGCGTCAGTCACGCGTACGCATCACTTGCCTGCTGCACTGGTCACGCTGATCCTGCACCGCACACGCATGGGCGATGCGTACGCATCACTTAACTGCAAGGTAACTATGGCAAATTGCATATTATTTTGAAGCTCCGGATGTTAGCTTTCCAACGCAACTAGAACCGCCTCATTCGGACCACTGTAGCTCAAGTTATGATCGATTTAGTACGAATAGGTCAGGATTGACAACTTAGCAATTCCTTCAATTTCTTGTGTTCCTTCCACTTTTGCATGCTTCCTTTCCATCCTCTAAGTTATTCCTACCCTATAAACCCTGAAAAAACTTAACAAACATATCACGACATCGAATGGTAATAAGAGAGGATTAACATTAGCAAATCTAAGGCCAAAGAAGCATGTTTTCAATCAAAGCACAAAATTAGGAAGGAAAATATAAAATATGCGAATTCTATGAATAAGTGTGAGAATAATGGATAAAATTCACTTAATTTAGTACAAAATAAATCGTAAAATAGTAGTTTATCAGAGTACAGAGCATCACAATATCTGTGTGAAAGTACACAACATTACAATATCTGTTTATATATATACTTGTACTCCTAACTTCTAGTTAAACTAACACTTAAACAGACTAGTAATTTTTAACTAATTTATGTTACTTCCCTTTACATCTCTCTCAAACTGAGAGGGGATACTACTCAAAGTTTGAACTTCTATTAAGCAAGTTAATTGTAACACCCTCACTTTTAGCACCTTATGATTGCACTAAAAGTTCAGGTGTTACCTACCTTTGCTCTTTTAGTTTCATTCTATATTTATTTAATATTGAGCCCTCACGAATATAAACCGAATTTTTAATTATGCAAATGAAAAGTCCTTATTTTAAACCACATAATCACATAATTATATTTACATGATGATAAATACATAGACTTATTCAATTTTTCTCAAATACAGGTCCTACCCCTCTAAAAACTGAAAATATAATTATCAAGGGGAAAATCTAATAACTAAACTAAATTTATAAAGTACAATCATATATAAGCTTGTAGTTCAATCATGGCTTCACGCCAAAGCTTCTTGAACTAGTCATTGAAAGGAAATTCTGTAGGTGGGTGAGAACATCGTCCTCGCAAGTTCTCAGCAAGGAAGGGAATACCATCAAAGAAAAGAGATATTTGCAAATAAAAATAATTTCATTATAAAAATTGTTTATTCTTGAAATAACCTTTTGGAAAAGCTTTGTGAAAAAACTTACTTTGAAAAGTCGTAAAAAACTCTTTTAGTTTAAAAATCAGTAAGGTGAACAGTTTAAAGAAATTAAAAGGACCAAGGACGTGCCTAATGGCTTCTGAAAGAAGGTTATCGTCGGTTAGGAATTTTCACAAAATAATTCCGTTGCAAGTATAGTCCCAACCAAAAAACAACCTTCAATGAAAATTTTATTTTGTTTGTCACAAGTACAAACCCCAATAAAAACTGAGAGTATTTAAACCTCAAGTCGTCTCACAAGGAATTGCAATGAAGTGATCAATTATTGGCTATGAAGGAACAAGGGGGTTTAATTTGGTGATTGATAAGAAAAGTAAATAACAAGAAAGTAAATGATAATTAACTAATAAAGGAAAGGAAAAGAACTCCTGGCTAAGGCATGGAAATTGAGATAACCATCCTTGTCTACAAACCATATATTGACAATTATGAGGGACCAACCCATCAAGTCTACTTCTACAAGTGAAGTATGTCAAATAGGCTTGATCAACTTTAACTCATAAGTCCTAATCCAACTACTAATTGGCTTAGTAGTAGATTAGTGTCAATGGGTATCAATTTGACCACCAAGGGTTCTCAAATCACCAATTCAATTAGACCCAATGACTCAAGGTCACCCAATTCCCTTAGCCTAGGCCAAGAGTATAAAAAACTACTCTAATATTAGTGAAAACATTTTATGAAACACCTAGAGCGCAATAAAAGCAAACATCACAAAATGCAAGAATTAATAAAAGCTATAATTAACACAAACAAGAAATCAACAATAGCAACTAAGATAAACATAAAAGGACATGGAATAACAAAATTGCATTAAAAGAGAATTGAGATCCAATGATGGTTCATAAACATAAAAGAGAGCAAAATAAGAAATTAACAAGAGAAGTAGATAAACTAAAGTGCAAGAACAAATAAAAGTAAAGAAAATCTAAAATGAAACAAGATTAAAATCTAGATCTAAAAGGAATTGAAATAAGAATCCTAAAATCTAGAGAGAGGAAAGAGCCTCTCTCTCTAGAATTCTAACCTAAAACATGATGAAAAACTAAACTATGACTACTTCCCCCCCCCCCATTCCCCTTTATTTCTTGGGTTCAAAAGCATCATAGATGAGTTGTATTTGGGCCTCCTTGAGCTCAGAAATCGCCCCCAGTGTATTGCCTTTAATGAGGTCACGTGTCGCTTATCACACGTACGTGCGTACGCATCACTGGCAACTTTCCTTATCACGCATACGCGTCGCCTTGACGATTTTCTACTTCATGTGTGCGCGTCATTCACGCGTACACGTTGATGCGTGGAAAACTTGTCTCTCAACAAATCTCCCTTCGGCAAGTGTACCGAAGTTGTCGTCAAGTAAAAACTCACAATAGAGTGAGGTCGAATCCCACAGGGATTGATTGATCAAGCAACTTTAATTAGAAGAATGTTCTAGTTGAGCGAATCCAGAATTTGGGTTGAGAGTTGCAGAAAATAAAATGGCGGGAATGTAAATAACAGAAAAGTAAATGCTAGAATTAAAGGACTGGAAGTAAATGACTGAAAATAAATTGCAGAATTGTAAATGGGAATGGGGGATTTGCTCATAAAAGTAAATCGCAGAAATTAAAGAGAATGGGTAAGATTAGAGATGGGGAGTTCATTGGGCTTAGGAGATATTGCAATTCTCCAGATCAAGTTCATTTTCATCTCTTCCTCAATCAATGCACTCATTGATCTCCTTGGCAATCTTAAGTGATTGAATTACAATTCCTTGCAATTCAATCTCTCAAATCTTGATCAATAGCCATTTCCTTGGTCAATTGCTCATGAGAAGAGATGAAGTATGGTCACTGATTATACCACATGCATTTCCCAAACCAAGTATTGAGAGGGTTATAGTCACATACCCATCCAAACCCAATTTGGTCCAGCACGAGAAAGCATTTCTAGCTTGATCTCTTCATTCCTCTTCCAAGGTTCAAAAGAGATCCAAGTTTGAATAGCTTCTCTTCCTAGTGTGCCCCTTCTTTTTTCACGTTAACGCCCACGTTAACTAGGCTAACGTGGCTTCTAACGTGGTCCTTGCCAACCTTCGAGAATGTTAGTGACACTCAACATTGTCACTAACGTTCCAATGTGCCCCTGGGTCTCACGTTAGAGTCCACATTAACTAGGTTAACGTGGCTTCTAACGTGGCCATCTTTTAGCCATCCCAACGTTAGTGACAATGTTGAGTGTCACTAACGTTGGCTCATCTTTCATTTCTCATCGTTAGCTTCCACGTTAACCAAGTTAACGTGGAGGTTAACGTGACTCTTAGGGGTTGTGTGGTTGCTTCAACGTTAGTGACAATGTTGAGTGTCACTAACGTTGTCGACAATTCTTCATCCTCTACGTTAATTCCCATGTTAACCAAGTTAACGTGGGAGTTAACGTGGTACTTAGCACCATAGGCCAACGTTAGTGACAATGTTGAGTGTCACTAACGTTGGCTTCTCTCCCTCCCCCTTAACGTTAGAGGCCACGTTAACCTACTTCTAACGTGGCCATTATGAGTGATTGCCAACGTTAGTGACAATGTTGAGTGTCACTAACGTTGGCTCATCTTCTCTTCTCCACGTTAGAGTTCACGTTAACTTGGTTAACGTGACTCTCTAACATGGGCATTGATGGCTTTCTTTGAGAGTGTTATTGGCAATCACTTTTCTCATTAATCCTTGCAAGTTACCTCCCCCACGCTCTTTTCCTTGCTTGTACTCCTTGTTTTTGTTGCCTGGCTTCTTTGGGTGAAAGTGCACCATTTCCTTATAAGATTCCTACAAGGTCACTGGAAGTTGCTTGTTCCCAAAGCACTTGAGACATAGTTAGCTTATATGTATGCTTGTGCCTCTTGAACTCAGTTTGGTGTGTGAACACCAAACTTAGTTCTTTGCCCAGTACACAATATTGCATATATGCAGAGACCCTCATATCTTATTATCAACAAAGTAATGATCACCTATAGTCTAACTACACCTAAGTGGTTTCTCTTGGTTGGATGCAGCTAGCAATGTTTTTTTTTTTGGGAGTGGGATGTAATTCTAACCAATGTCCTTTAGTGGAACACCAAACTTAGAATTACACCATCACTCTTGGATTGTTCTGGTGTGGAACACCAAACTTAGCTCCTTTCAATACAGGGGAAACCACCTGTGACTTTTATTGAAATAAGGATGAAATTGAAACTACCTAAGGTTGGGTTGCCTCCCAACAGAGCGCTCTTTTATCGTCGCTAGCTCGATGAGTTCTTAATTATTTGAGATGGTACTTTACTCTGGGGTCTTCCCCCATGTTGCCCAGATAATGCTTGAGTCTTTGTCCATTCACTGTAAAAGTCCTCTTTGAGCCTTCATCCGTGATTTCAATGTGGCCATATGGTGACACTTTTGTAACTAGGAAAGGTCCGGACCACCTTGACTTGAGTTTCCCTGGGAACAGCCTTAATTTAGAATTGTAGAGGAGTACCTGCTGCCCTTTTTCGAAACTCCTGGGTGCCAAGTGCATGTCATGCATTCTTTTTGCCTTCTCTTTATACATCTTAGTGTTTTCATAGGCTTGTGACCTGAATTCCTCCATCTCTTGCAGCTGTAAGATTCTTTTTGCACCAGCAGCAATGCTGTCAAAAGTTAGTATCTTGATAGCCCAAAGAGCTTTATGTTCCAGCTCCAGTGGTAAATGACAAGCTTTCCCATAGACTAATTGATATGGAGACATTCCAAGTGGGGTTTTGAATGCTGTTCTGTATGCCCACAGAGCATCATCCAACTTCTTCGACCAATCCTTTCTAGATGCGCCCACAGTCTTTTCCAGGATCCTCTTCAGCTCTCTGTTGGATATCTCAGTTTGCCCACTTGTTTGAGGATGGTAAGGTGTGGCTACTTTATGTTTTACCCCATATCGTAAGAGGAGAGCTTTCAGTGGTTTGTTACAAAAGTGGCTCCCTCCATCACTGATGAGGGCTCTTGGGACTCCAAACCGGCTGAAAATATTCTTCCTGAGGAAGTTCATGACTACCTTGTTATCATTAGTTGGGGTTGCAATAGCCTCTACCCACTTGGAAACATAATCTACTGCTACCAGGATGTAATTGTTTGCATATGAGGTTTGGAATGGTCCCATGAAATCAATTCCCCACACATCAAACAGTTCAAGTTCCAAGATGAAATTTTGTGGCATGGCGTTTCTTTTGGGCAGGTTTCCAGATCTTTGGCATTCATTGCAACTTTTTACTAGCTCTTTGGCATCCTTGAAAAGAGTGGGCCAAAAGAATCCGCTTTGTAACACCTTTGCTGCAGTTCTGTCCCCTCCAAAGTGCCCGCCATAGCATGAACCGTGACAGTTCCACAGGACTTCTCTCCCTTCCTCTTCCGAGACACATCTTCTAAGAATTCCATCTGAATATTTCTTGAAGAGATATGGCTCGTCCCAGACAAAGTATTTTGCATCATTCATGAGCTTCCTCTTTTGATGCTTATTGATCCCTGGGGGTAATGCCCCAGTTGCCTTGAAATTTGCAATATCTCCGAACCATGGTGCTTTGTGAACTCAATTCAAATGGTAAATTCCAATCAGGTGGGGAAATGATAGGAGCAGAGGATAACCTCTTTTTCAAATGTGTAAATGCTAGCATGCAGGTTTTATCAAAGATGAATGGTGTATCCGACACAAGGAGATTGCTTAAGGGCTTGGCTATCTTTGAAAAATCTTTAATAAATCTTCTGTAAAAACCAGCATGCCCTAAAAAACTTCTAATTGCCTTGACATCACTGGGTGGGGGTAGTTTTTCAATAAGTTCCACTTTAGCTCTATCAACTTCAATGCCTTGGCGAGAGACTTTGTGACCAAGGACTATTCCCCCTGTCACCATGAAGTGGCATTTTTCCCAGTTCAAGACCAAATTGGTCTCTTGGCACCTTTTCAATACCAAGGCGAGGTGATGTAGGCAACTAGGAAAAGAATCTCCGAACACCGAGAAATCATCCATAAAAACTTCAATGAATTTTTCTATCATATCTGAAAAGATAGAAAGCATGCAGCGTTGGAAAGTTGCAGGGGCATTACACAACCCAAATGGCATGTGCCTATAGGCAAACACTCCATACGGACAGGTAAATGAAGTTTTCTCTTGGTCTCTTGGATCAACCACTATTTGGTTGTATCCTGAATAACTGTCGAGAAAACAATAATATGCGTGCCCTGCAAGTCTTTCCAACATCTGATCCATGAATGGAAGGGGAAAATGGTCCTTTCATGTAGCCTCATTAAGTTTCCTATAGTCTATGCACATCCGCCATCCTGTGACGGTCCTTGTAGGTATGAGCTCATTCTTCTCATTGGTAACCACAGTGAGCCCTCCCTTCTTCGGTACGACATGTATGGGGCTAACCCAAGGGCTGTCCGAAATTGGGTATATGACTCCTCCTTGCCAAAGCTTCATAACCTCTTTCTGCACCACTTCCTTCATGATTGGGTTCAGCCTTCTTTGGGATTGAATGGATGGCTTGGCGTCATCTTCCAACAGTATTTTATGCATGCATATGGCTGAACTGATTCCCTTCAAGTCAGCAAAGGTCCATCCAATGGCATCCTTATGCTCCCGCAGCACCTTGAGTAGCTCGTCCTCTTGATCTTGACTGAGGGATGAATTTATGATCACTGGGTAGTTTTCATTTTCTCCTAGATATGCATATTTGAGAGTGGGTGGCAGTGCTTTGAGTTCAAGTTTGGGTGCTTCTGATTTTTCGCTCCCTTCCTTTGGTGCATCTGGCATATGTGTTTCTGTTGTAGCTACCTCTTCACTTGATTCAGATTCTTCCTCCACCAATCTCTCGTTCTCTTCAGGTTCATCTTCTTCAAAATTCTCCTGCACTTCATCCTCAAGTGCATCTAACCTCATGCATTCCCCCAATTGTTCTGGTGGATAACTCATGGCCTTGAACACATTAAATGTTATCTTTTCATTGTGTAATCTAAGGGTGAGGTCACCTTTTTGAACATCAATGACAGCTCCAGCAGTAGCCAAGAATGGCCTTCCCAAAATGATGGAGGTTTTGGCGTCTTCCTGCATGTCCAGCACCACAAAATCTACTGGGAATATGAAATCTCCTACTTTTACTAGCAAATCCTCCACTATCCCGTGAGGGAATTTGAACGATCGGTCTGCCAGTTGTAAAGCCATTTTTGTTGGTTTAGCCTCCTTAATTTTCATCTTTCTCATCATAGCTACTGACATCAAATTGATGCTGGCCCCTAAGTCACAAAGAGCCTTTTCTACTGTGATTTCTCCTATAATGCAAGGGATCTGAAAACTCCCAGGATCCTTCAGTTTCTAAGGTAGTTTATGCTGAATGATAGCACTGCACTCTTCAGTTAGTATCACAGTCTCATTGTTCTTCCAGCTTCTTTTCTTAGTCATTAGCTCCTTCAAAAACTTGGCATAAAGTGGCATTTGCTCTATGGCTTCAGCAAATGGTATGTTGATTTGTAGCTTCTTGAAGATTTCCAAAAATCTCAAGAACTGGTTGTCATCTTCTTTTTTCTTCAATAGCTGGGGGTATGGAGCTCTTGAGATGTTGAGTTGGGGTATCCTTTTCTCTTTCTGCAAACTTGGCATGGGGGGTTGCATTCCATCTTGCTCCTCTTCCTTTTCAATTGAGCTTTCTTCTAGTGGTTTTTGGGGATGTTCCTTCAGTTCCTTTCCACTCCTAAGTGTGATAACTTGACACTCCTCCCTTTTGCTTGAATGGGTATCATAGCAAAAGTTGTGGTTCGGAAACTGCTTAAAAAGATAGCTGATTTGTGTCTCCAGTTTTGTGATGGCAGCATTTTGATTGTGCATGTTTGACTGCACTTCCTCTATGAATGCTTTACTGTCTTGATTGTCTCTGCATATTCCTTCAATGAATGTTTCAATCTTAGAAAGCCTGTCATCAATTGATGAGTGGTTCGGATCTGATGTGCTGTTTTGGTTTTGATAAGTGTGTGGAGAGTTGTTGTTGTGGGGGTGTTGAGATGTCCTCTGGGTGAATTATTGGTGAGCTGCATTGTTGTTGGAATTGGAACGTCTCTGGTCTTGGTTTTGATCTTGCTCACTTCTCCACCCAAAGTTCGGGTGATTTCTCCATCCAGGGTTGTATGTCTTGGAGTATGGATCATAGTTCTTCCTTGGTGAATTCCCAATGTAGTTGGCTTGCTCCTGACTCCCTTCTGCTTCTTGGTTTACTCCTTCTTGTGTTGTTGATGAAGTGGAGATTGCTGCTACTTGGTTCATCTCCATCTTCTTGGTGAGGTCAGCCAGCTGCTGAGTAATGAGCTTGTTTTGGGCCAACAGAGCATCTACATTGTTTAGCTCCATCACTCCCCTTGTGTTCCCTCTTTCGGAAGCATAGAAGTAGTCGTTTTCTGCTACTGTTTCAATAACATCTATAGCTTCCTCAATGGTCTTCTTCTTGCTCAAAGATCCTCCAGATGAATGATCTACTGCCTTCTTTGACTCATAAGAGAGCCCTTCATAGAAAATATGCAGCTGGACCCATTCGTTGAACATGTCAGGTGGACACCTCCTTGTTAAGTCTTTGAACCTCTCCCATGCTTTATACAGAGTCTCACCATCCTGTTGCCTGAAGGTTTGAACCTCATCTCTCAGCCTATTGATTCGTTGAGGAGGGTAGAATCTTGCTAAGAATTTGTTCACCACATCCTCCCAAGTTGTCAAGCTCTCCCTTGGGAAGGATTCCAGCCACTTGGCTGCCTTGTGTCTGAGTGAGAAGGGAAATAAGAGCAATATATAGGCGTCAGGATGAACACCATTAGATTTCACTGTGTCACATATTCTCAGGAAGGTGGTCAAATGTTGGTTGGGATCTTCTTGAATACCTCCTCCAAATGAACAATTGTTCTGAACAAGGGTGATGAGCTGTGGTTTAAGTTCAAAGTTGTTGGCATGGATTGTTGGCTTTTGGATGCTACTTCCGCAATTGCCTGGGTTTGGATTAATGTAAGAGCCCAAAACTCTTCTATCCTCCCCAGCATGATTTGCTCCACCTCCTCTGCCATGGTTGTGAGTCTCTTCTTCATGATGATTTTCCATGTTTTCTTCCATGTTTGGTTCAAAGTATTCCTCAAACTGTTCCTCCTCTTCTTCAGCACCAACTACTCGTTTTCTTCTTGCCTCCCTCCTTAGTCTAAGGAAGGTTCTCTCTGGTTCAGAATCAAAGGAAGTTGAAGCCCCGCTTCTTCTCCCTGTCATACAACCCACAAGTACAAGCAGAGAAGATAGGTGCAGACAGTATTTACGTCAGAATTGATGTTAGTTGTGGGTGATGCAATATATCAAATAGTTAGTGGGTTAGCAAACAGAATTGAAAATAACAAAGAAAAACAAAAGAGTAGATGGAGAAGGGAAGAAGTTTAACTAAAACAAAAAGCAAATCAATCAAACAGAAAATGAAATACACAAAATAAAATGCTCAATCTAGTGATCTTCCAATCTAATCATTGTTGATGCACAATCAATCCCCGACAACGGCGCCATAAACTTGATGCGTGGAAAACTTGTCTCTCAACAAATCTCCCTTCGGCAAGTGTATCGAAGTTGTCATCAAGTAAAAACTCACAATAGAGTGAGGTCGAATCCCACAGGGATTGATTGATCAAGCAACTTTAATTAGAAGAATGTTCTAGTTGAGCGAATCCAGAATTTGGGTTGAGAGTTGCAGAAAATAAAATGGCGGAAATATAAATAACAGAAAAGTAAATGCTAGAATTAAAGGACTGGAAGTAAATGACTGAAAATAAAATGCAGAATTGTAAATGGGAATGGGGGATTTGCTCATAAAAGTAAATGGCAGAAATTAAAGAGAATGGGTAAGATTAGACATGGGGAGTTCATTGGGCTTGGGAGTGTCTTGGGCCTTTGGATCTTGAGTTTGAAGCAGTTCTTTTCTTCATTTGGGCTTGGCTTTACTTGCAGAGAGAAAGTGCTAAGTGGGCAGAGACTTCAGCTCAGGACGTTAGGGGTGTTAATATTTAGTGAGAATATAAGTTCGAGAACGTTAGTGACACTTAACATTGTCACTAACGTTCCAGTGCACCCCTTTGCCTTACGTTAAAACCCACGTTAACTAGGTTAACGTGGCTTTTAACGTCACCTTGTTAGTCCTTCGAGAACGTTAGTGACACTCAACATTGTCACTAACGTTCCAGTGTGCCCCTTCTTGTTTCATGTTAACGCCCACGTTAACTAGGCTAACGTGGCTTCTAACGTGGTCCTTGCTAACCTTCGAGAACGTTAGTGACACTCAACATTGTCACTAACATTCCAATGTGCCCCTGGGTCTCACATTAGAGTCCACGTTAACTAGGTTAACGTGGCTTCTAACGTGGCCATCTTTTAGCCATCCCAACGTTAGTGACAATGTTGAGTGTCACTAACGTTGGCTCATCTTTCATTTCTCATCGTTAGCTTCCACGTTAACCAAGTTAACGTGGAGGTTAACGTGACTCTTGGGGGTTGTGTGGTTGCATCAACGTTAGTGACAATGTTGAGTGTCACTAACGTTGTCGACAATTCTTCATCCTCTACGTTAATTCCCATGTTAACCAAGTTAACGTGGGAGTTAACGTGGTACTTAGCACCATAGGCCAACGTTAGTGACAATGTTGAGTGTCACTAACGTTGGCTCATCTTCTCTTCTCCACGTTAGAGTTCACGTTAACTTGGTTAACGTGACTCTCTAACGTGGGCATTGATGGCTTTCTTTGAGAGTGTTATTGGCAATCACTTTTCTCATTAATCCTTGCAAGTTACCTCCCCTTTCTTGCTCCTTTTTGGTCCTGAAATCAAGCAACAAAGTGCATCAAAGCTCCAGTCCAAGTCATGAGTAATGCAACATAATATTTGTCACTAAACTTATGCAAAATCCTCATGAAATCATGTAAAATGCACAATGTGTGCTTGAGTCAAGGCATAAGTGAATAATTACCCAAAACTAGCTTATTTCCTAAAGAAATGCAAGAAACTAACCTAAAAACAGTAAAGAAAAGGTCAGTGAAACTGGCCAAGATGCCCTGGCATCACACGTCACTTTTGAATCTTCCAAATCCTTATTTTCCATGAATTCTCCTTCTTGCATGCTTTTCTCTTTACTCCTTTTATCCATTCCTTACCTTTTAACCCTGAAATCACTAACAAACATATCAAGGCATCGAGTGGAATCAAAGTGGATTAAATTTAACCAATTAAAGGCCTAAAAAGTATGTTTTTAACCATTAAGCACAATTAGGAGAATTTAATGAAACCATGCTATTTCATTGAATAAATATAAGATAAGTTGATAAAATTTCCTAAATTCAACTCAAGATAAACCACAAAATTGGGGTTTATCAAACCTCCCCACACTTAAACTAAGCATGTCCTCATGCTAAACCAAGAAAGGCAAGAAATGGGGTATGAACATTTATTCATTGCAATTAAATTATATGCACCTATCTACATGCATGCAACTAAATGCAAAATGCATCTACATACTTGGTTAAAAGTAAATGAATCTCCCAGAATATATATGAACATGTAGGGCTATCATAGTATGATGATTCATGAATTTCACCAATTCAAATATCAAAATGAAGCATAAATAAACTTGCAAGAAGAAAGCTTGTGAAAGCCAGGAACAAGGAGTTGAGCATCGAACCCTCACCAGAAGTGTATCCACTCTAGTCGCTCAAGTGTATATGGTTGATTCACTCAATTTTCTTCTAATCATGGTTTCCAATATTTTTTTCATCTAACAATCAACAATTATTCAATGCATGCATACATTTATCACGAGGACTTATTCATAGGTTTTAATGGGGCTAGGGTCAAAGTAAGGATATATATGGCCAAGTGAGCTTGAAATTTGAATCCTTGATTAACTTAAGCTCTCACCTAACACATATAATAACTTATACAACTCTAATACAATACCTAGCTATCCATTTTTTACCTTTTCACACACTCATGCATTCTTTTTAATTCACATTCCATATGCAATTTTATTATTACTTTGCTTTGGGGCATTTTTGTCCCCTTTTTATTGCCTTTCTTTTTCCCTTTTTTTTTCTCTTATATATTTTTTTCTTTTTATTTTTCTTTTTCTTTATCATTTTTTTTACTAAAATATATACAAACGTATCAATGCATATGGTTTTACATATTTAATGCTTGAGTATGTACCCAATTTCCAAGATCTTCAACAAAAATACAAAAACACACTTTTATCTCTCCCAATGTTCCCAATTTTTCCAAACTTGAATGATAAACCTCTCACTAGTCTAAGCTAATCAAAGATCCAAATTAAGGACATTTATTGTTTTTCAGTTAGGGGTAGTGATGTGCTAAAATTAAGAACAAAAGGGGTTTATCATAGGCTCAAAATTGGTTAACAATGATAGATAAAAGGTAAGGCTATTTGGGTAAGTGAGCTATTGAAATGAAGGCCTCAATCATATAAATGCATTCATACACAAAATAATGGACATAAAGAATCAAACAAATCAAAGATTACAATCATAGAAAGAGAATAATACACACAAGAATGAAAATAGTGGTTATATGATGTAACCATGCAATTAAGCTCAAAACTCACATGCTTGTGTGTTCTTAGCTCAAAAACCTGTTCAAAAATTAATTCCTTCAAGCAAGTTCAACTCAATTTTTTTTATTCAAATTGGTAGGGTGCCCTAAAACAGTTTTCTTGAAAAGAAATCATCACTTCAACCAAGTAGTCCTAACAAGAAAGAAGTGGTAAAATATGTATGGATTTTAACTAACATGCAATCTATCATGCAATGCAACAACTAACTAACAAAGAAAATTAAGAATAGGTGTTGGAAAAAGAAATTGTTACCCACGGTGGTTGGTTCTCGACCTCCCCACACTTAAAGTTTGCACCGTCTGATGTGCGGAAAACGATCCGACACAAAACTCACCGGCAAGTGCACCGGGTCGCATCAAGTAATAATAACTCACGTGAGTGAGGTCGATCCCACAGGGATTGAAGGATTGAGCAATTTTAGTTCAGTGGTTGATTTAGTCAAGCGAATCAAAAGTTGGTTGAGTGATTTGTGATTACCAGAATTTAAATTGCATGGAAAATAAAGGGAGAGGGGTAGATTGCAGAAAATTAAAGAGCAAAGAAAGTAAATAAGCTGAATCTTAAAGTGCAAGAAATATAAATTGCAGAAACTTAAATCGCAAGAAATGTAAATTGCAGAATCTTAAAGTGCAAGAAATGTAAATGACTTGAATTGTAAAGGAGATTTGGAATTGGATTTGCAGAAATTAAGTAGAGAAAAGTAAATCTCAACAAGTAGAGAAGTAAAAGAGGAATTAAAATGAAACAGATCTCAACTAGAAACGTAAATTGCTTGCAGAAGTGTTCAACAGAGAAATTAAAATGAAAACTCCAGATCTCAGGACCCAAGAGACTAGATAACCAAGTCTAGAGATCTCTTTATATGTAGTCACCTTGAAGCAGCTTATAATTTCTGTGCTTTGGCCTTGACTCTAAGTGTCATGTCTCAAAGCAGCTCTTTAGATAAGCTTTCAATCAATACTCCTAAACCAGATTGTTTAATTCCTTAATCCTTCTTTCAAAGAACTTTTGAGTGATGCAATTTTTTTTTGAACATTGAGTGCAAACAAGTTTTGAAGAGAAAAATGTTGTGAATGATCAAGCATCTTGCTTATTGAATTGCAGAAAAGAAACTATGCTAAACAGACAGATAATCAGGGAAACTAAACCACTCTCAATCATAGCAGTGTTTGATGTAAGATAATCACTTAACAATACAACCTTTTGGAGTTCACTTGCTTTCCTTCTTCTCATCATCATCACTGATCCACACATTCCTCTTTCATTTTTTTTTGTTGATGATGCTTAATCCTTCCAAAAGCTTGTATGGACCTCTGCAATGATATTGAAAGTTGCTTGTTCCCCAAGCACTTAGAACCGGTTGGGTTGCCTCCCAACAAGCGCTCTTTTATTGTCACTAGCTTGACATCCTTCACTCTGTTGCTCATGGAAGTTGAGGCAATTCAAATAAAAATGTAATTCAAACAACTAACCTACAACTTAAGGCATAAATCTAATCAAACGAACTAACAACCAAAACACTAAAACAAGAATATGCAAAGAAGAAAACTACCTAACAATGGCAACTCAATTCATTCATTGATTATATATACAAGAGAATGGAAGGAGTTTACCATGGTAGGGTATCTCCCACTTAGAACTTTTATTTATTGTCGTTAAATTGGACAATTGGGAGGCTCCTTGTCAAGGTGGCTTGTGCTTGTACTCTTCCTTGAACTTCCACCAGTGCTTGGATTTCAAGTAAGCTCCAAATTTCAAAATCAATGGCACCAAGCTTTGATGAAGTTCCACACAAGCTAAGGGCTCCCAAAATTGATCTTCATATAATCTCAGATCCCAAATCTTGTTTCTACACCCATCTTCAAGTTGATCATCATAATTCTAATTGGGTGGCAAGCTCTTATAATTCTCATTAAGATAACCAAACATCCTCCTATGTCTGAGCAATTGAGAGGCACACCAATCCTTGAATTTGGACTTTGAGCATGCAACCGTAATAAACCTTGATTGGTATTCCCACTCACTAACCATTTCTCTCTTTCTCTTGATTCCACAAAGGGCTCTAAGTTGTCCATCCATCTCAAGCAAACCATATTGAAGTGGAAAATTAAAGCTTAGGGATAAGAAATTTACCCACTTGAATGAAAGGATGGATGATGTGACTTAGGAAGGGGTGGTCCCAATGATCTTGCAAGTTCCACTCCCTTGTGATCTTCTTTGACTATCTCTATCTCTTGGAAAGCTTCTTCAATTTCAATTCCTTGCTCACCAACTTCTTCTATACATCCCTCATTGCTCAAGCCATGCGTCGGAGGTTATGCACGGTCCTCCTTGTCATCAATTTTACATAACAATGAGGAAGGTTCAACAATTTCAAATGGCACATTGGTTGGTGTGGGATCATCTTCAATGGTGCGGCTTGCTTCTTGCTCAACTTCTTCCAATCTTTCATTATCAACAATATGCCTAGGAGGTTGTACATGATCCTCCTCAACATCAAATTCAAGCTCAATGGAAGAAGGTTCAACAACTTCCACCAACTCATCAACAATATTACTTGGTGTGGAAGCGTTTTCAAGCTTGGAATCCACCTCTTGTTCAACTTCGCCTAGGTATTCAACCACTTCTTCTTCTTTAACAATCTCCATCCCTTCCACTTGTTGCAAGACATACTCCATCTCCTTGTTCTCATGTTGGGATCTAAAATCTCCTTCATGCTCTTCTCTTCGGTTGATTTCTCACATTCATCCGTGGAGATGCTTTGTCTACGGTATGAATTCCATGAGTCCAAGTTGGCTTTAATTTTGGCAAGGTTAGCCTCGATAGCTTCATTCATCCTTTGTGCTTCCTCTTGCTCCTTTTGATGGATGATTGCTTGAAACTGATCCATTGCTTCCTTGAGATGATCCCTTGGCCCTTGTTCCACTTGGCTAACATAGGTGGGATCATATTACTCTTGGATTGATGGATATGGGTATTCTTCCATGGAGGGTTATGGTGGAAAGAGGAATTTATTATGTGGTTAGAAATTCTCATACATGGGAGGTGGTTCATCTTGATAATGGCATGGAGGTGGTGGTTCTTGTGTGTATTGGTGGTGGAATTGGGGTGGTTCTATGTATGGTTCATATGGCTCATAAAGTGGTTGGTATGGTGGATATGGATTGGGATCATATGGAGGTGTTTGGTGGTATAAGGCTTGTAAGTATGATAGTTGATGACTATATTGAGGAGGGGGCTCATAGGCACATGGTGGTTGTGGTTGATAACCACAAGGAGGTCCACCATAGCTATTGGATTGGTATGCATCATGGTATAGTTCTTGCTCATAATACATTTGGGAAGGTTGTTGCTAAGAAGGGTGATTAAATCCTTGAGACTCCTCCCATCTTTGATTGTTCCATTCTTGATCCATGTTGTCATTGTAATTTCCATCTCCTACAACATAGTTAGAACCAAACTCATAGCCAAAGTGATGAGAATTCAAAGTGATAAATAAAAACAAAAGCTAACAAAAATAAGCAACAAAGTTCTAAACCTAATAAAAACCAACAAAAAAGTAAAAGAAAAACATATTCACATATTCACATATTCACAATAGCCAATAATATAACACCATTGCAATTACCCGGCAATGGCCAAAAACTTGAAAGAAGGTTATCGTCGGTTAGGAAATTTCACAAAATAATTCTGTTGCAAGTATAGTCCCAACCAACAAACAACCTTCAATCAAAGTTTTATTTTGTTTGTCACAAGTACAAACCCAATAAAAACTGAGAGTATTTAAACCTCGGGTCGTCTCACAAGGAATTGCAATGAAGTGATCAATTATTGGCTATGAAGAAACAAGGGGGGTTTGATTTGGTAATTGATAAAAAAAAGTAAATAACAAGAAAGTAAATGACAATTAACTAATAAAAGAAAGGAAAAGAACTCTTAGCTAAGGCATGGAAATTGAGATCACCATCCTTGTCTACAAACCATATATTGACAATTATGAGGGACCAACTGATGAATGGATTCTTGTGTGGTTTAGAATTCACAAATGAATTCTCGTTGCAAGTATAGTTTCTAAACTAACAATAGTTCTTTCATACAAAAATTTGGTTGTCACAAGTAACAAACCCCTAAAATTATAAACCGAAGTATTCAAATCTCGGGTCGTTCTCCCTAGAAATTGCAAACAAATGTTCTTGTTATTGGCTATGAAGTATATTTGGGGGTTTTTGAGTTAAGGAACAAGGAATGTAAATTGCAAAAGAAATAAACTAACAACTAAGAAAGCTCTTAGCAAGATATGAGAACTAGAAGTCCTATCCTAGTTATCCTCCTCAATTGTGACCATAATTGTCCATTGCTACCACTTAGTTAACCTCTAATCATGGAGGAAAGTCAAGTGGATGAATCAACTTGATTCCACAAGTCCTAGCCAAATCCCAAGGGAAAGACTAGCTTTAGTGGTATCTAAATCAATTAGCAACTTCTAATTATCAATCTACAAAGGAATTAGATAACTCAAGCGTCACTAATTACTCTACCAAAGCCAAGAGGAGAAAATTCTATGCTAAAATCCAACCAAGCATTTCATCAAACACTTGGAAGGCAAAAAAGGAAGCATAGTAAATTGATAATAAAAATAGAATCTAACAACAATAGAATGTAAGAAATAAATAACAACAATCAAAGGGAACACAATTATTATGAATTACCTCATATTGAATTGAAAGAAAATGGAAGGAACAAGAGTAGATCTACAACAAAATATAGAAGCAACATAAAGGAAATTACAACAAAATAATAGAGGAATCATGAATGTAACAACATAGAATTGAGAGGTAGAAGAAGAAGAAAGCATGAATTGAAACCTAGATCTAGATTATTGAACTAAACCGAATCCTAATTCTGATCCTCTCTAAAACTAACTTTCCCTCCAAAAATTAAACTAAAGTAAACTAATGTGTGAAAGTATGGCAATTCCCCTTCAATCCTTGGCTTAAATAGCATCAGAAATGAGTTGGATTGGGCCCACAAGGCTTCTAAAATCGTTGGCCATGAGTTGCAATAAGTGAATTGTGTGCACCCATCGGCGCGTACGCATACCGTGCGCGTGCACATCCTTATGCAAAATGCAACCATGACAAATATTATATCATTTCGAACCGCATCATTTGGACCTCTGTAGCTCAAGTTATGGCCGATTAAGTGCGAAGAGGTCGGCTTGACAGCTTCTGTGATTCCTTCATTTCTTCATGAGTTCTCCATTTATACATGCTTTTTCTTCATTCCCTTGATCTAATCTTTGCCTCCTAAATCTGAAATCACTTAACAAACATATCAAGGCATCTAATGGAATCAAGGTGAATTGAATTTAGCTATTTTAGGACCTAAAAGCATGTTTTCACACTTAAGCGCAATTAAAGGAGAAGTTATAAAACCATGCTATTTTATTGAATAAAATGTGAGGAAAGGTTATCAAAATACTCCTAATTTAACACAAGATAAACCCTACAAATGGGGTTTATCAACCTCCCCACACTTAAACCAAGCATGTCCTCATGCTTAAACCAAGAGAAAGCAAAGGGTATCAATATTTATTCAATGTGAACTAATCTAAATGCAACCTAAACTATATGCACCTGTCTATATGAATGCAACTAAATGCAAAATGATTCTACCTACTTGGTTAAAAATAAATCAATCTCCAAGACATACATGCACAAGAAGGGCTAAGGTCCCATGACAACTCATGAATCCTACCAATTTAAATATCAAAATGAAGTTTAAGTAGACTTGTGATGAGCGGATAATTTATATGCTTTTTGGCATTGTTTTTAGTATGTTTTTAGTAGGATCTAGTTACTTTTAGGGATGTTTTCATTAGTTTTTATGTTAAATTCACATTTCTGGACTTCACTATGAGTTTGTGTATTTTTCTATGATTTCAGGTATTTTCTGGCTGAAATTGAGGGACTTGAGCAAAAATCAGATTCAGAGGTTGAAGAAGGATTGCTGATGCTGTTGGATTCTGACCTCCCTGCACTCAAATTGGATTTTCTGGAGTTACAGAACTCCAAATGGCGCGCTTCCAATTGCGTTGGAAAGTAGACATCCAGGGCTTTCCAGCAATATATAATAGTCCAACTTTGGCCGATTTTAGACAACGTAAAAGGGCATTGAACGCCAGTTCTACGCTGCTGTCTGGAGTTAAACGCCAGAAACACGTTACAAGCCAGAGTTGAATCCCAGAAATACGTTACAAACTGGTGTTCAACTCCAAGAAGGATCTCTCCACGTGTAAACTTCAAGCTCAGCCCAAGCACACACCAAGTGGGCCCCGGAAGTGGATTTATGCATCAATTACTTACTTCTGTAAACCCTAGTAACTAGTTTAGTATAAATAGGACTTTTTACTATTGTATTAGTCATCTTTGGTCTCAGTTTTAATCTATTGTTCATCTTAGGAGACTATTGATCACGTTTAGGGGGCTGGCCTCTCGGCCATCCCTGAACCTTTCACTTATGTATTTTTAACGGTAGAGTTTCTACACTCCATAGATTAAGGTGTGGAGCTCTGCTGTTCCTCATGAATTAATGCAAAGTACTACTATTTCTCTATTCAATTCAACTTATTCCGCTTCTAAGATATTCATTCGCACTTCAACATGAATGTGATGAATGTGACAATCATCATCATTCCCTATGAACGCGTGCCTGACAACCACTTCCGTTCTACCTTCGATTGAATGATTATCTCTTGGATCTCTTAATCAGAATCTTCGTGGTATAAGCTAGATTGATGGCGGCATTCATGAGAATCCGGAAAGTCTAAACCTTGCATGTGGTATTCCGAGTAGGATTCTGGGATTGAATGACTGTGACGAACTTCAAACTCGCGAGTGCTAGGCGTAGTGACAGACGCAAAAGGAGGGTGAATCCTATTCCAGTATGATCGAGAACCTCAGATGATTAGCCGTGCTGTGACAGAGCTTTTGGACCATTTTCACAAGAGGGTAGGATGCAGCCATTGACCACGGTGATGCCTCCAGACGATTAGCCATGCAGTGACAGCGCATCGGACCATTTTCCAGAGAGGATGAAAAGTAGCCATTGACAATGGTGATATCCTTACATAAAGCCAGCCATGGAAAGGAGTAGGACTGATTGGATGAAGATAGCAGGAAAGCAGAAGTTTAGAGGGACGAAAGCATCTCTAGACCTTTATCTGAAATTCTCACCAATGATATACATAAGTATTTCTATCTTTATTTTCTGTCTATTTATTATTTATTTTCAAAAACTCCATAACAATTTGATATCCGCCTGACTGAGATCTACAAGATGACCATAGCTTGCTTTATACCAACAATCTCCGTGGGATCGACCCTTACTCACGTAAGGTTTTATTACTTGGACGACCCAGTGCACTTGCTGGTTAGTTGTATCGAAGTTGTGAATGAAAAACAATTTATTAAGACGTGCGTACAGAGTTTTTGGCGTCGTTGCCTGAGATCACAATTTCGTGCACCAAGTTTTTGGCGCCGTTGCCGGGGATTGTTCGAGTTTGGACAACTGACAGTTCATCTTGTTGCTCAGATTAGGTAATTTTCTTTTTGTTTTATTTTCAAAAATTTTTCGAAAATCTTTCAAAAATTTCTCATCTGTTTTCGAAAAAAAAATATAAATCTTTTCAAAAATATATTTTTCTTCAGAATTTTTAAGAATGAATTCTAGTGTTTCATGAAGCATGTCGAAGCCTGGCTGGCTGTAAAGCCATGTCTAAAATCTTGTGGACTAAGGCTTCCAAACCATCAGCATAGAGGCAAGTTAATTTGATAACTAATGAGCAGTATATCTGAGTTACATACTAAAGCTGACTGGCTATTAAGCCATGTCCAACCCTTTGATTGGAGCTTTAAGCTAATATTGAAAGATTCATGGAATTCTTCTTAAAGATTTTGGAATTCTTATTTTCTTTTTCACATTAATTTTTGAAAAAATCCAAAAAAAAAATCATAAAATCATAAAAATCAAAAATATTTTGTGTTTCTTGTTTGAGTCTTGAGAAAATTTCAAGTTTGGTGTCAATTGCATTTTTTTTTCTAAAAATTTCTATGCATTTTTCGAAAATTCATGCATTCATAGTGTTCTTCATGATCTTCAAGTTGTTCTTGGCCAGTCTTCTTGTTTGATCTTCATATTTTCTTGTTTTGTGTCTTTTCTTGTTTTTCATATGCATTCTTGCATTCATAGTGTCTATACATAAAAAATTTCTAAGTTTGGTGTCTTGCATGTTTTCTTTTGTTGAAAATTTTTCAAAAATAAGTTCTTGATGTTCATCTTGACATTCAAAGTGTTCTTGGTGTTCATCTTCACATTCATAGTGTTCTTGCATTCATCACATGTTTTGATCCAAAATTTTCATGCATTAAGTCAATTTTTTATTTTTCTCTTTCATCATTAAAAATTCAAAAATCAAAAAAATATCTTTCCTTTTTTCTCTCATAAATTTCGAAAATTTGGATTGACTTTTTCAAAAATTTTTAAAATTCAATTGTTTCTTATGAGTCAAATCAAATTTTCAATTTCAAAATCTTATCTTTTTCAAAATCTTTTTTCAAAAATTAAATATTTTTCATTTTTCTTATTTATTTTCGAAAATTTCAAAAATATTTTTCAAAAATCTTTTTCTTAATTTTACATCATATTTTCGAAAATATCATCAACAATTAATGTTTTGATTCAAAAATTTCAAGTTTGTTACTTACTTGTTAAGAAAGATTCAAACTTTGAGTTCTGGAATCATATCTTGTGATTTCTTGTGAATCAAGTCATTAATTGTGATTTTAAAAATCAAATCTTTATCAAAACTAATTTCAATCATATCTTTACAAATCATATCATTTTCAAAAAAAAAATTTGATTTTAAAATATCTTTTCTAACTTCTTATCTTCTTATCTTTTAAAAATTGATTTTTAAAATTTGTTTCAACTAACTAATTAACTTTTTGTTTGTTTCTTATCTCTTTCAGAACTACCTAACTAACTCTCTCTCTCTAATTTTCAAAAATCTCTTCCCTCTTTTTCAAAAATTCTTTTTAATTAACTAATTGTTTCAATTTTTAATTTTAATTTGCTTTCATTCCTAATTTTCGAAAATCACTGACCCCTTTTCAAAATTTTATTTTCGAAAATCCTCTTTCTCTCTCATCTCTTTCTATTTATTTATTTATCTACTAACACTTCATCTCACCCAAATTCGAACCCCCTCTTCCATCTGTGTTCGAATTTTCTCTTCTTCCCTTCTTTACACTACATTCTTTTCTTCTTCTACTCACATAGGGGAACCTCTATACCTGGGTAAAAAGGATCCCTATTATTATTATTTTTCTGTTCCCTCTTTTTCATATGAGCAGGAGCAAGGACAAGAACATTCTTGTTGAAGCAGACCCTGAACCTGAAAGGACTCTGAAGAGGAAACTAAGAGAAGCTAAAATACAAAAAATCCAGAGATAACCTTACAGAAATTTTCGAACAGGAAGAGGAGATGGCAGCCGAAAATAATAATAATGCAAGGAGGATGCTTGGTGACTTTACTGCACCTAATTCCAATTTACATGGAAGAAGCATCTCCATTCCTGCCATTGGAGCAAACAATTTTGAGCTAAAACCTCAATTAGTTTCTCTGATGCAAAAAAACTGCAAGTTTCATGGAATTCCATCTGAAGATCCTTTTCAGTTCTTAACTGAATTCTTGCAGATCTGTGATACTGTTAAGACTAATGGAGTAGATCCTGAAGTCTACAGGCTCATGCTTTTCCCATTTGCTGTGAGAGACAGAGCTAGAATATGGTTGGACTCTCAACCTAAGGATAGCCTGAACTCTTGGGATAAGCTGGTCAAGGCTTTCTTAGCCAAGTTCTTTCCTCCTCAAAAGCTGAGTAAGCTTAGAGTGGATGTTCAAACCTTCAGACAGAAAGAAGGTGAATCCCTCTATGAAGCTTGGGAGAGATACAAGGAAATGACCAAAAAGTGTCCTTCTGACATGCTTTCAGAATGGACCATCCTGGATATATTCTATGATGGTCTGTCTGAATTAGCTAAGATGTTATTGGATACTTCTGCAGGTGGATCCATTCACCTAAAGAAAATGCCTGCAGAAGCTCAAGAACTCATTGACATAGTTACTAATAACTAGTTTATGTACACTTCTTAGAGGAATCTTGTGAGTAATGGGACACCTCAGAAGAAGGGAGTTCTTGAAATTGATACTCTAAATGCCATATTAGCTCAGAATAAAATATTGACTCAGCAAGTCAATATGATTTCTCAGAGTCTGAATGGAATGCAAGCTCAATAAGGAGTTTCCCTCTGAGGAACCAAAGGAATCTGAGGCTCATCTAGAGACCATATAGATTCCATTAAACCTCCTTATGCTATTCATGAGCTCTGATGAGTATTCCTCTTCTGAAGAAAATAAGGATGTTACTAAGGAGCAAGTTACCAAGTACCTTGGTGCAATCATGAAGCTGAATGCCAAATTATTTGGTATTGAAACTT
>NC_029793.2:65712046-65731204 GCF_000816755.2 Arachis ipaensis
TTTCATGTTTTATTAGGTTCATGATCATGTGGAGTCACAAGATAAATCAAAAAATTAAAAATAGAATTAAAAACAGCAGAAGAAAAATCACACCCTGGTGGAGGATCTTACTGGCGTTTAAACGCCAGTAAGGAGCATCTGTCTGGCGTTCAACGCCAAAACAGAGCATGGAGCTGAACGCCAGAAACAAGCATGAAGCTGGCGTTCAACACCAGAAATATGCTGCATCTGGGCGTTGAACGCCCAGAACAAGCATCAGTTCGGCGTTTAAACGCCAGAATTGCATGCAAAGGCATTTTACATGCCTAATTGGTGCAGGGATGTAAATCCTTGACACCTCAAGATCTGTGGACCTCACAAGATCATCTTAGGATCTGTGGACCCCACAGGATCCCCACCTTCCCTCCTAATAATCCTAGTTTTTTTTTCCACATCTTCTTCTTCATCTATTCTTTCTTCTTTTGCTCGAGGGCAAGCAACATTCTAAGTTTGGTGTGGTAAAAGCATTGCTTATTTTGCTTTTCCATAACCATTGATGGCACCTAAGGCCAGAGAAACCTCAAAAAAAAAAAAAAAAGAAAGAAGAAAGAAGAGAAAAGAGAAGACAAAAGCTTCCACCTCCAAGTCATGGGAGATGGAGAGATTAATGTAAAGGATCTATAGCTCAGTGGTAGAACATTTGACTGCAAATCAAGAGATCCCTGAGATACCTCAGGGGATACATTTTTCCCATATAATTATTGGGAGCAACTGAGGATAGAAATACCAAAAATCACTAAGGAGGAGCAACAAAGACAAGGAAGAGACATAGAGGAGCTCAAAAGCACCATTGGTTCTTCAAGAAGAGAAAGACGCCATCCTCACTAAGGTGGACTCATTCCTTAATCTCCTTGTCTATTTATTCCTGTTTTCCAATTTTTGAGCTTTATGTTTATTTATATTTGTGTCTTACTACATGATCATTAGTGTCTAAGTGTCTATGCCTTAAAGTAGTGAATATGAATCCATCACCTCTCTTAAATGAAAAATGTTTTAATTCAAAAGAACAAGAAGTACATGAGTTTTGAATTTATCCTTGAACTTAGTTTAATTATATTGATGTGGTGACAATGCTTCTTGTTTTCTGAATGAATGCCTGAACAGTGCATATGTCTTTTGAAGTTGTTGTTCATGAATGTTAAATATGTTGGCTCTTGAAAGAATGATGACAAGGAGACACGTTATTTGATAATCTGAAAAATCATTAAAATGATTCTTGAAGCAAGAAAAAGCAGCAAAGAACAAAGCTTGCAGAAAAAAAAAAGAAAAAAAAATAGCGAAAAAAATAAAAAAAGAGAGAAAAAGGCAAGAAGAAAAAGCCAAAGGCTCTTAAAACCAAAAGGCAAAAGCAAAAAGCCAATAGCCCTTAAAACCAAAAGGCAAGGGTAATAAAAAGGATCCCAAGGCTTTGAGCATCAGTGGATAGGAGGGCCTAAAGGAATAAAATCATGGCCTAAGCGGCTAAACCAAGCCGTCCCTAACCATGTGCTTGTGGCGTGAAGGTGTCAAGTGAAAACTTGAGACTGAGCGGTTAAAGTCAAGGTCCAAAGCAAAAAAAAGAGTGTGCTTAAGAACCCTGGACACCTCTAATTGGGGACTTTAGCAAAGCTGAGTCACAATCTGAAAAGGTTCACCCAGTTATGTGTCTGTGGCATTTATGTATCCGGTGGTAATACTGGAAAACAAAGTGCTTAGGGCCACGGCCAAGACTCATAAATTAGCTGTGTTCAAGAATCAACATACTGAACTAGGCGAATCAATAACACTATCTGAACTCTGAGTTCCAATGGATGCCAATCATTCTGAACCTCAATGGATAAAGTGAGATGCCAAAACTATTCAAGAGGCAAAAAGCTACAAGTCCCGCTAATCTGATTGGAGCTATGTTTCATTGATAGTTTGGAATTTATAGTATATTCTCTTCTTTTTATCCTATTTGATTTTCAGTTGCTTGGGGACAAGCAACAATTTAAGTTTGGTGTTGTGATGAGCGGATAATTTATACGCTTTTTGGCATTGTTTTTAGTATGTTTTTAGTAGGATCTAGTTACTTTTAGGGATGTTTTCATTAGTTTTTATGTTAAATTCACATTTTTGGACTTCACTATGAGTTTGTGTATTTTTCTGTGATTTCAGGTATTTTCTGGCTGAAATTAAGGAACTTGAGCAAAAATCAGATTCAGAGGTTGAAGAAGGACTGCTGATGCTGTTGGATTCTAACCTCCCTTCACTCAAAGTGGATTTTCTGGAGCTACAGAACTCAAAATGGCGCGCTTCCAATTGCGTTGGAAAGTAGACATCCAGGGCTTTCCAGAAATATATAATAGTTCATAGTTTGGCCGAGTTTAGAGGACGTAAAAGGGCGTTGAACGCCAGTTCTACGCTGCTGTCTGGAGTTAAACGCCAGAAACACGTTACAAGCCAGAGTTGAATGCCAAAAATACGTTACAAACTGGCGTTCAACTCCAAGAAGTACCTCTCCACGTGTAAACTTCAAGCTCAGCCCAAGCACACATCAAGTGGGCCCCGGAAGTGGATTTATGCATCAATTACTTACTTCTGTAAACCCTAGTAACTAGTTTAGTATAAATAGGACTTTTTACTATTGTATTAGTCATCTTTGGTCTCAGTTTTAATCTATTGTTCATCTTAGGAGACTATTGATCACGTTTAGGGGGCTGGCCTCTCAGCCATGCCTGAACCTTTCACTTATGTATTTTTAACGGTAGAGTTTCTACACTCCATAGATTAAGGTGTGGAGCTCTGCTGTTCCTCATGAATTAATGCAAAGTACTACTGTTTCTCTATTCAATTCAACTTATTCCGCTTCAAAGATATTCATTCGCACTTCAACATGAATGTGATGAACGTGAAAATCATCATCATTCCCTATGAACGCGTGCCTGACAACCACTTCCGTTCTACCTTTGATTGAATGATTATCTCTTGGATCTCTTAATCAGAATCTTCGTGGTATAAGCTAGATTGATGGCGGCATTCATGAGAATCCGGAAAGTCTAAACCTTGTCTGTGGTATTCCGAGTAGAATTATGGGATTGAATGACTGTGATGAACTTCAAACTCGCGAGTGCTGGGCGTAGTGACAGACGCAAAAGGAGGGTGAATCCTATTCCAGTATGATTGAGAACCTCAGATGATTAGTTGTGCTGTGACAGAGCATTTGGACCATTTTCACAAGAGGATAGGATGCAGCCATTGACCACGGTGATGCCTCCAGACGATTAGCCATGCAGTGACAGCGCATCGGACCATTTTCTAGAGAGGATGAAAAGTAGCCATTGACAATGGTGATGTCCTTACATAAAGCCAGCCATGGAAAGGAGTAGGACTGATTGGATGAAGATAGCAGGAAAGCAGAAGTTTAGAGGGACGAAAGCATCTCTAGACCTTTATCTGAAATTCTCACCAATGATATACATAAGTATTTCTATCTTTATTTTCTGTCTATTTATTATTTATTTTCGAAAACTCCATAACAATTTGATATCCGCCTGACTGAGATCTACAAGATGACCATAGCTTGCTTCATACCAACAATCTCCATGGGATCGACCCTTACTCACGTAAGGTTTTATTACTTGGACAACCCAGTGCACTTGCTGGTTAGTTGTATCAAAGTTGTGAATGAAAAACAATTTATTAAGACGTGCGTACAGAGTTTTTGGCGCCGTTGCCTGAGATCACAATTTCGTGCACCAACTTACAAGAAGAATGCTCATGAAAGTCGGGAATCAAGGAATTGAGCATCGAACTCTCATCGGAAGTGTTTGCACTCTAGTCGCTCAGGTGTGTAGGGTTGATTCTCTCAATTCTCCCCTAATCATGCTCTCTAAGATTTGTTCTTCTTCTAACAATCAACATTTATTCAATGATGCATACAAGTATCATGAGGTATTTTCATAGGTTGTAATGGGGCTAGGGTCAAGGTAGGATGCATATATGGTTAAGTGAGCTTGAAATTTGATTCTTTGATAAGCTTAAACTTCCCACCTAACCTATGACATCCTATACAATTTCAAAGCTAACCTAGCTACCCATTTTTCTCACTTTTTCACATACTCATGTATTCCTTTTCATTTCACAACACTTATGCATTGACCCTTATTGAGCTTTGCTTTGGGGCATTTTGTCCCCCTTTTATATCTTTCTTTTTCTTTGTTTCTTTCTTTTTCTATTTTTTTCTTTTCTTTTCCATATTGCCTTTTTTTTTCTTTTCCTTTTCCTTTTTTTCATTTTTTTCTATATACAAGATCATCAATGCATAAGGTTTTACATTCATTACACATGAGCATGTACCCAGTTCCCAATATTTACAACAAAAATACAAAACTACCCTTTTATTCACCCAATGTTCCAAGATTTCCTACACTTAAATGACACACACACACCCTAGCCTAAGCTAATCAAAGATCCAAATTAAGGACTTTTATTGTTTTCCGCTTTAAGGCTTGTAATGTGCTAAAATTATGAACAAAGTGGGTTAAGCATAGGCTCAAATTGGCTAACAATGGAAGATAAAAGGTAAGGCCATTTGGGTAAGTGAGCTAAATGAAATGATGGCCTCAATCATATAAATGCATGAATACACAAAATAATGGACATAAAGAATCAAACAAATCAAATATCACAATCATAGAATGAGAACAATGCACACAAGAAGGGAAAATAAGTGGTTATAAGATGTAACCACACCATTTGGCTCAAATCTCACAAGCCTGTGTTCTTAGCTCAAAAACCATGTTCCAAAATAAATTCTTTCAAGCAAGTTCAACAAAAAGTTTTCAAATTGGTAGGTTGCTGATGAGCGGATAATTTATACGCTTTTTAGCATTGTTTTTACATAGTTTTTAGTATCATTTAGTTAGTTTTTAGTATATTTTTTAATAGTTTTTAAATAAAAATCACATTTCTAGAATTTACTATGAGTTTTTGTGTTTTTCTGTGATTTCAGGTAATTTCTGGCTGAAATTGAGGGGCCTGAGCAAAAATCTGATTCAGAGGCTGAAGAAGGACTACAGATGCTGTTGGGTTCTGACCTCCCTGCACTCAAAGTGAATTTCCTGGAGCTACAGAAGTCCAAATGGTGCGCTCTTACTTGCGTTGGAAAGTAGACATCCAGGGCTTTCCAGAAATATATAATAGTCCATACTTTTCTCGAGTTTAGACGATGCAAACTGGCGTTCAACGCCAGCTCTCTGCCCTATTCTGGAGTTAAACGCCAAAAACAGGTTGCAAAGCAGAGTTAAACGCCAGAAACAGGTTACAAACTGGCATTCAACTCCAAGGAAGACCTCTACACGTGAAAGCTTCAATGCTCAGCCCAAGCACACACCAAGTGGGCCCGGAAGTGGATTTCTGCATCATTTACTCATTTCTGTAAACCCTAGTAACTAGTTTAGCATAAATAAAACTTTTTACTATTGTACTAGGGGTCCTTTTCCCTATTTCCGAATTCATATGCTCTTTGGGAGGCTGGCCATTTGGCCATGCCTGGACCTTCATCACTTATGTATTTTCAACGGTAGAGTTTCTACACACCATAGATTAAGGTGTGGAGCTCTGCTGTTCCTCATGAATTAATGCAAAGTACTATTGTTTTTCTATTCAACTCAAGCCTATTTCTTCTCTAAGATATTCATTCGCACACAAGAACATGATGAATGTGATGATTATGTGACGCTCATCATCATTCTCACTTATGAACGCGTTCCTGACAAACACTTCCGTTCTACATGAAAGCAAGCTTGAATGCATATCTGTTAGCCTTCTGATTCACGATCAGAGTCTTCGTGGTATAGGCTAGAACTATTGGCGGCCATTCTTGAGTCCGGAAAGTCTAAACCTTGTCTGTGGTATTCCGAGTAAGATCTGGGAAGGGATGGTTGTGACGAGCTTCAAACTCGCGAGTGCTGGGCGTAGTGACAGACGCAAAAGGATTACTGAATCCTATTCCAGTATGATCGAGAACCGACAGATGAATAGCCATGCGGTGACAGTGCATCTTGGACCATTTCCACTGAGAGGATGGGAAGTAGCCATTGACAACGGTGATGCCCTACACAAAGCTTGCCATAGAAAAGAGTGGGAATGATTGGATGAAGATAGCAGGAAAGCAGAGGTTCAGGAGGAACGAAAGCATCTTTATACGCTTATCTGAAATTCTCACCAATAACTTACATAAGTATCTCTATCCCATTTTATGTTTTATTTATCTTTTAATAATTACAACTCTATAACCATTTGAATCCGCCTGACTGAGATTTACAAGGTGACCATAGCTTGTTTCAAGCCGACAATCTCCGTGGGATCGACCCTTACTCACGTAAGGTTTATTACTTGGATGACCCAGTGCACTTGCTGGTTAGTTGTGCGAAGTTGTGACAAAGTGTGTGAATTACGTTCCGAGCACCAAGTTTTTGGCACCGTTGTTAAGGATCACAATTTCGTGCACCAAGTTTTTGGCGCCGTTGCTGGGGATTGTTTGAGTTTGGACAACTGACGGTTCATCTTGTTACTCAGATTAGGTAATTTTATTTTATTTTTAAGGTTTTTATTTCTTATTATCGAAAAAAAAAATTTTCTTCTTTTCGTTTTTCCAATATAATTTTTGAAAAAAAATACAAAAAAAAAATATATATATTTTCCAAAAAAATTTAATTTATGTTCTTTAGAATTTTTAAGAAGGAATTCTAGAGTTTCATGAAACATGTTGAAGCCTGGCTACAGCCATGTCTAACTCTTTTGGACCGAGGCTTCCACTCATCAGCATAGAAGCAAGTTGAATGAAGTATCAGCTGTTGTATGTCTGATTGGTATCTGCTAAAGCTTGGCTGGCCATTGGCCATGTCTAGTGTTTTGGACCAGAGCTTTCACTGAAAGCTTGGCTGGCTAGTGAGCCATGTCTAATTCCTGGACTGGAGTTTTAGATTAACATTGCAAGATTCTTGGAATTCCTATTAAAAATTTTGAAATCCTTATTTTCCTTTTCCAAATAATTTTCGAAAAATCCAAAAAAATTTAATAAAATCATAAAAAAACAAAAAAATTGATGTTTCTTGCTTGAATCTAGTGTCAAGTCATAAGTTTGGTGTCAATTGCATGGTTATCTCTTTCTTGCATTTTTCGAAAATTCATGCATTGCATTCTTCATGACAAGTTGTTCTTGGTAAGTCTTCTTGTTTGATCTTTAAAATTTCTTGTTTTGTGTCTTTTCTTGTTTATATGAATTTTTAATTTGTTAGTGTCTTAACTTTAAAAAATTTTTAAGTTTGGTGTCTTGCATGTTTTTCTTTTCTTAAAAAATTTTCAAAAATGTGTTCTTGATGTTCATCTTGACATTCAAAGTGTTCTTGGTGTTCATCTTGACATTCAAAGTGTTCTTGCATGCATTGTGTGTTTTGATTCATAATTTTCATGTTTTGAGTCTTTTCATTGTTTTTCTCTTTCATCATTAAAAATTCAAAAATCAAAAAAATATCTTTCCCTTATTTCACTCATAAATTTTCAAAAATTTGAGTTGACTTTTTCAAAATTTTTTAAAATTTAGTTGTTTCTTATGAGTCAAATCAAATTTTCAATTTAAAAAAATTCTATCTTTTTCAAATCTTTTTCAAAAAAACAAATCTTTTTCATTTTTTCTTTCATAATTTCTAAATTTTCAAAATTTATTTTCAAAATCTTTTTCTTATTACTATTTCATATTTTCGAAATTAATGCTAACAATTAATGTGTTTGATTCAAAAAATTTTAGTTTGTTACTTGCCTAGTAAGAAAGGTTCAATCTTTAAATTTTAAAATCATATCTTTTTGTTTCTTGTTAGTCAAGTAATCAACTTTGATTTCAAAAATCAAATCTTTTTAATTTTCTTTTCAAATCTTTTTCAAAATGATTTTCAATCATATCTTTTCAACCACATCTTTTTCAAAATCAATTTCAAAATCTTTTCTAACTTCTTATCTTTTCAAAATTGATTTTCAAATCTTTTTTTTTTCAATTAATCTTATCTTGTTTGATTCTTATCTTTTTCAAAACTACCTAACTAATTTTCTCTCTCTAATTTTTGAAAATCACCTTCATCTTTTTCAAAATTCTTTTTTAATTAACTAATTATTTTAAATTTTAATTTTAGTTTTATTTCTTTTCTTATTTTCGAATTTTAACTTTAATTTTAAATTAAAACAAAAATATTTTTCTTTTCTTTTCAAATATTTTCGAAAATTCTTCTCTCTCACCTCCTCCTAATTATTTATTTATCTACTAACACTTCTCTTCTTCTTAAAAATTTGAACCCTCTCCCTCTTTCTGTGTTCGAATTTCTTTTCTTCTTCTACTCACATAAAGGAATCTCTATACTATGACATAGTGGATTCCTCTTCTTTTCTGTTTTTTTCTTTTTCATATGAGCAGGAATAAGGATAAAAGCATTCTTGTTGAAGCCGATCCTGAACCTGAAAGGACTCTGAAGAGGAAGCTAAGGGAAGCTAAAGCCTCAATTAGTTTCTCTGATGCAACAGAACTGCAAGTTTCATGGACTTCCATCAGAAGATCCTTTTCAGTTCTTAACTGAATTCTTGCAGATCTGTGATACTGTTAAGACCAATGGGGTTGATCCTGAGGTCTACAGGCTTATGCTTTTCCCATTTGCTGTAAGAGACAGAGCTAGAATATGGTTGGACTCTCAACCTAAGGATAGCCTGAACTCTTGGGATAAGCTGGTCACGACTTTCTTAGCCAAGTTCTTTCCTCCTCAAAAGCTTAGCAAGCTAAGAGTGGATGTTTAAACCTTCAAACAGAAAGAAGGTGAATCCCTCTATGAAGCTTGGGAGAAATATAAGCAACTGACCAAAAAGTGTCCTTCTGACATGCTTTCAGAATGGACCATCCTGGATATATTCTATGATGGTCTGTCTGAATTATCAAAGATGTCATTGGACCATTCTGCAGGTGGATCCATTCACCTAAAGAAAATGCCTGCAGAAGCTCAGGAACTCATTGACATGGTTGCAAATAACCAGTTCATGTACACTTCTGAAAGGAATCCTATGAGCAATGGGACGCCTCAGAGGAAGGGAGTTCTTAAAATTGATACTCTGAATGCCATATTGGCTCAGAATAAAATATTAACTCAGCAAGTCAATATGATTTCTCAAAGTCTGAATGGATTGCAAGCTGCATCCAACAGTACTCAAGAGGCATCTTCTGAAGAAGAAGCTTATAATCCTGAGAACCCTGCAATAGCATAGGTGAATTACATGGGTGAACCCTATGGAAACACCTATAATCCCTCATGGAGAAATCATTCAAATTTCTCATGGAAGGATCAACAAAAGCCTCAACAAGGCTTTAATAATGGTGGAAGAAACAGGTTTAGCAATAGCAAGCCTTTTCCATCATCCTCTCAGCAACAGACAGAGAATTCTGAGCAGAATCCATCTAGCTTAGCAAATATAGTCTCTGATTTATCTAAGGCCACTCTAAGTTTCATGAATGAAACAAGGTCTTCCATCAGAAATTTGGAGGCACAAGTGGGCCAGCTGAGTAAAAGGGTCACTGAAACTCCTCCTAGTACTCTCCCAAGCAATACAGAAGAGAATCCAAAAAGAGAGTGCAAGGCCATTACCTTCCTTGGTGTGGCCGAACCCAAAGAGGAGGAGGAGGACGTGAATCCTAGTGAGGAAGACCTCCTGGGACGCTCAGTGACCAATAAGGAGTCTCCCTTTGAAGAACCAAAGGAATCTGAGGCTCATCTAGAGACCATAGAGATTCCATTGAACCTCTTTTTGCTCTTCATGAGCTCTGATGAGTATTCATCCTCTGAAGAGGATGAAGACATTACTGAAGAGCAAGTTGCTAAATACATTGGTGCAATCATGAAGCTGAATGCCAAATTATTTGGTAATGAGACTTGGGAAGATGAACCTCCCTTGCTCACCAATGAACTGAATGCATTGGATAGGCATAAATTACCTCAAAAGAAACAGGATCCTGGTAAATTTCTAATTCCCTGTAACATAGGCACCATGACCTTTGAGAAGGCTCTGTGTGACCTGGGGTCAGGAATAAACTTAATGCCACTCTCTATAATGGAGAAACTTAGGATCTTTGAGGTGCAAGCTGCCAGAATCTCATTAGAGATGGCAGATAACTCAAGAAAACAGGCTTATGGACAAGTAGAAGACGTGTTAGTAAAGGTTGAAGGCCTTTAGATCCCTGCTGATTTCATAATCCTAGACACTGGGAAGGATGAGGATGAATCTATCATCCTTGGAAGACCCTTCCTAGCCATAGCAAAAGCTGTGATTGATGTGGACATAGGAGAGTTGGTCCTGCAACTAAATGAGGACAACCTTGTGTTTAAAACTCAAGGATCTCCTTCTATAACCATGGAGAGTAAGCATGAAAAGCTTCTCCCACTGCAAAGTCAACCAAAGCCCCCACAGTCAAACTTTAAGTTTGGTGTTGGGAGGCCACAACCAAACTCTAAGTTTGGTATTGAACCCCCACATTCAAACTCTAAGTTTGGTGTTGGGAGGTCCCAACAATGCTCTGAACATCTGTGAGGCTCCATGAGAGCTCACTGTCAAGCTATTGACATTAAAGAAGCGCTTGTTGGGAGGCAACCCAATGTTATTTAATTATATCTATTTATTTTCTATTGTTATTTTATTTTTTTTAGGTTGATGATCATGTGGAGTCACAAAAACTACTGAAAACTCAAAAACAGAATGAAAAATAGCATTAAAAAAATAGCTCACCCTGGAGGAAGAACTTACTGGCATTTTACGCCAGTAAGAAGGATCAAGCTGGCATTTAACGCTAGAAAGAAGCATCAAGCTGGCATTAAACGCCAGAAACAAGTACCAGACTGGCGTTTAACGCCAGAATAGAGCATGAAAGTGGCGTTAAACGCCAGAAACAAGCATCAAGCTGGCGTTTAATGCCAGACATGCATACTAAGGGCATTTTACATGCCTAATTGGAGCAGGGATGTTAAGTCCTTGACCCCACTGGATCTGTGGACCCCATATCCACCCCCTCTGGATCTGTGGACCCCACAGGATCTCGACCTACCCCACCTCTTCTTCTCTCCTCTTCACACCTTTTCATAACACTCTTCACCAAATACCCTTCACCAATTACCTTATTCTCTCCTCGCCATCACATATTCACCACTCTCCCCTCCCAAACCTACCGACACATGGCCGAACCACTCACCTCCCTCCATCTCCTCCATTTTATTCTTCTTCTACTACCTTCTTCCTTCTTTTGCTCGAGGACAAGCAAACATTTTAAGTTTGGTGTGGTAAAAGCATTGCTTTTTGTTTTTCCATAACCATTAATGGCACCTAAGGCCAGAGAAACCTCAAGAAAGAGGAAAGGGAAGGCAATTGCTTCCACCTCTGAGTCATGGGAGATGGAGAGATTCATCTCAAGGGTCCATAGCTCAGTAGTAGAGCATTTGACTGCAAAACAAGAGATCATGGACCTCAACAAGAGCATGAGGAAATTCCTCACCATGAAATCCCTGAGATACCTCAAGGGATACATTTTCCTCCACACAACTATTGGGAGCAACTAAGGGATGAAGCAACAAAGACAAGGAAGAGACATAGAGGAGCTAAAGACCACCATTGGTTCTTTAAGAAGAGGAAGACGCCACCCTCACTAAGGTGGAGCCGTTCCTTAATCTCCTTGTTCTTATTTTCCTGTTTTTCAGTTTTTGAGCCTTATGTTTTATTTATGTTTGTGTCTTTACTATATGATCATTAGTGTTTAAATGTTTATGTCTTAAAGCTATGAATGTCCTATGACTCCATCACCTCTCTTAAATGAAAACTGTTCTAAAAACAAAAGAACAAGAAGTACAGGGTTTCGAATTCATCCTTGAAACCAGTTTAATTATTTTGATGTGGTGACAATACTTTTTATTTTCTGAATGAATGCTTGAACAGTGCATATGTCTTTTGATATTGTGGTTTATGAATGTTAAATATGTTGGCTCTTGAAAGAATGATGAAAAAGGAGAAATGTTGTTGATAATCTAAAAAATCATAAAATTGATTCTTGAAGCAAGAAAAAGCAGTGAATACAAAAGCTTGCAAAAAAAAAAAGAAAAGAAAAATGGTGAAAAAAAAAAGAGAAAGAGAAAGAAAAAGCAAGCAGAAAAAGTCAAAAGCTCTTTAAACCAAAAGGCAAGAGCAAAAAGCCAATAGCCCTTAAAACCAAAAGGCAAGGGTAATAAAAAGGATCCAAGGCTTTGAGTATCAGTGGATAGGAGGGCCTAAAGGAATAAAATCCTAGCCTAAGCGGCTAAACCAAGCTGTCCCTAACCATGTGCTTGTGGCGTGAAGGTGTCAAGTGAAAACTTAAGACTCAGCGGTTAAAGTCAAGGTCCAAAGCAAAAAAAGAGTGTGCTTAAGAACCCTGGACACCTCTAATTGGGGACTTTAGCAAAGCTTAGTCACAATCTGAAAAAGGTTCACCCAGTTATGTGTCTGTGGCATTTATGTATCCGGTGGTAATACTGGAAAACAAAGTTCTTAGGGCCACGACCAAGACTCATAAAGTAGCTGTATTCAAGAGACTTATGGGGAGCTCCTCATCAAGGTGGCTTGTACTTGAATTCATCTTGGAACTCCCACCAATGCTTGGTTCTCCATTGTGCCCTAAAATTTCTCATGGATTTGAGCCAAGTCTTGATGGAGTTCTTCACCAGCTTGGGGCTCCCAAAGTTGATCCTCCTTGTGCGATCCGGGATCCCACACTTTGTTTTCACACCCGTCTTTAAGTTGACTCTCATTATTAGTCCATCCGGGTGGTGAACAAGGTGAATTCTCTATAAAGTGACCAACAATCCTTCTAGATCCATCTAGTTGAGCACTACTCCAACCTTTATATCGCATGTTTGATGCATCAACCATAATGAGCCTTGATTTTCAACGCCAACCACAAAACCTTTTTCGCTTACGCTTCATCGCACAAAGTTCCCTAAGTTGGTCATCCGTTTCAAGCAAACCATATTCAAGTGGGATAATAAAGCTAATAGAAATGAGTTTCACCCACTCAAATGAAGGTGTAAATGGCAACCTAGGCAAAGGTGATTCCAAGGGTCTTGACAAAGCGTATTCAATTCCCATCTTCCTTTTTCTAGGGACTTCCACCTCTTCACAAGATCTCTTAATTTCAATCCTTTGTTCACCAATTCTATCTAAGCCTTTTCCCTTACTTAAATCATAAATGGGAGTGTGAGAGAATTTTACCTCCACATTACTTTCCATTTCATTGGGAGAAGGTTCTTCATGCTCAAAGGATTCTTTGTCACTAAGACTTGATGCTTGATCTTCCTCACCAAGGGAACTCAATTCTTGCTCTATCCCATCCAAGTCTTCATATGGAATATGCCTTGGAAGGTGTGCACTTTCCTCCCTAGCATCAATTTCAATCATCTTGGAGGGGTTTTCTTCAATTCTAGACTCCCAAGGTGGTTCCGCATCTCCTAAGTCTTCAACCACTTCTTCCTCTTCTTCAACAATTGTAGCTTCCTCCAATTGTTCCAATACAAAGCAACTTTCCTCATTCTCCACCAATCTCTCCTTCATGTTATGCTCTTCATTTATTTCTCCACATGTAACCATGGGAGTTCCTTGAGTATTCAAGCATTGGGATGCTAACCGGTTTACCACCTCGTCCAAGGCGGCCATGAATTCTTGCACATCCCTTTTCATCTCCTCTTGTCCTTGAACAAGAACATCAAGGATGTCATCTATCGGAGGTTGGAGTGGATGGAAGGGTTCATCAATTTGGGAGAAGGATTCATAGTAGGAAGGTGGTTCTTCTTGGTAGAGTTGTGGTGGTTCACTACTTTCCACTCTTTCAACTTGTTGCACAACACGCTCCATGGTTGCTTGAAATTGATCCAATGTTTCCTTGAGACGATCCCTTGACTCTTGTTCTCTTGGATAATATGATTAGGATCATATGGCACTTAGAGCGAAGGACATGAATATTTTTCCATGGTAGGTTGTGGTGGAAAGTAGTATTCATCTTGTGGTTGAAAATTTTCATATATTGGAGGTGGTTCTTGGAAGTATTGAGGTTGGAATGGTGGTGGTTCTATATGTGGCTCATATGGCTCAAAAGGTGGTTGGTATGGTGTGTAAGGAGTAGGATCATATGAAGGTGGTTGGTGAAAAGGGGCTTGTGAGTATGGTTGATGGCTATGTTGAGGATATGGCTCATAGGTATATAGTGGTGGTTCTTGAAAGTCACAAGGAGATTCACCATAACTATTAGATTGATATGCATCATAGAATGGTTCTTGTTCATAGTGTATTGGTGGAGGTTGTTGCCATGAAGATTGATCATATGCATATGGCTCCTCCCACCTTTGATTATCCCATCCTTGATACACATCCTCATTGTGGCCCTCATTTTCTACAACATAGTTAGAACCAAACTCATAGCCAAAGTGAGAATTCATAGTGAAAAGAGAAAATGAAAAATAAAATCAAATAAGAATAAGCAAGAAAATTAAATCCTAAAACTAGCAAGAACTAACAAAAGCAAATATATTCACACTATTCATATATATATACAATAACTAATAACACAACACCATTGCAACTCCCTGGCAACGGTGCCATTTTGATGAATGGATTCTTGTGTGGTTTAGAATTCACAAATGAATTCTCGTTGCAAGTATAGTTTCTAAACCAACAATAGTCCTTTCATACAAAAATTTGGTTGTCACAAGTAACAAACCCCTAAAATTATAAACCGAAGTATTCAAACCTCGGGTCATTCTCCCTAGGAATTGCAAACAAATGTTCTTGTTATTGGCTATGAAGTATATTTGGGGGTTTTTGAGTTAAGGAACAAGGAATGTAAATTGCAAAAGAAATAAACTAACAACTAAGAAAGCTCTTGGCAAGATATGAGAACTAGAAGTCCTATCATAGTTATCCTCCTCAATTGTGACCACAATTGTCCATTGCTACAACTTAGTTAACCTCTAATCATGGAGGAAAGTCAAGTGGATGAATCAACTTGATTCCACAAGTCCTAGCCAACTCCCAAGGGAAAGACTAGCTTTAGTGGTATCCAAATCAATTAGCAACTTTTAATTATCAATCTACAAAGGAATTAGATAACTCAAGCGTCACTAACTACTCTACCAAAGCCAAGAGGAGAAAATTCTATGCTAAAATCCAACCAAGCATTTCATCTAACGTCCGGGGCTTCGATTTGATATATAATATGATATGGTTTCCCTGACGCTAGGCGACGCGACCGCGTGATCCATGCGGCCGCGTCGCAGTGACGGGATTCAGCGTATTTGAATTCTTCTCCAGCGAATTCTGGGCTGTTTCTGACCCAGTTTGCGGCCCAGAAAACACAGATTAGAGGCTATAAAGTGGGGGCATGCATCCATACATAAGAGGCTCTCACATTCATAATTTTAGGAGTAGATGTAGTTTTTAGAGAGAGAGGTTCTCTCCTCTCTCTTAGGATTAGGATTTTATTATTTTTAATTTATTTTACTTGTCATTTAAATATACCTGTGCACATTGCCCAAACTCCAAATTTCTCAAACCCCCAAATTTACAATCTCCATAACCAATAATAAGAACACACTTCCTCGCAGTTCCTTGAGAAGACGACCTGAGGTTTGAATACTCTGTTAACAATTTTTTAAGGGGTTTGTTACTTGTGACAACCAAAACGTTTGTATGAAGGGATTTTTGTCGGTTTAGAGACTATATCTACAACGCGACTGTTTTTATGACATTCTTTACTGACGAAAATCCTAACGTCAAAATGGTGCCGTTGCCGGGGAATTGCAAACGTGTGCCTTATTATTGGTTATTGTAAATATTTTTTTTATTTTTGCTTGTTTATTTGTTTTTATTTTTCTTTTTATTTTTTCTTTTTCATAAATTAAGAGGTTATCGGTTTTTATTTAGTTAATAAAAAAAAAATTTTTTTCAAAAATTTGTTCTTAGTGTTCATCTTGATCTTCAAGTTGTTTTTCGCGTTCATCTTGACCTTCAAGCTGTTCTTAGTTGTTTTCTTTGTTTTGATCTAAAAATTTGAAATTTGTTGTCATGTTATTGTTTTTCTCTTTCCTCATTAAATTCAAAAATATTTTTAATTAATTTTTTTTTGAAAAAAAAATTCAGATTTTTATTTTTAAAATTTTTATCTTATCTTATCTTATTTCAAAAATCAAATTTCAAATTTCAAAATTTCAAAAATTCAAATTTCAAAAATTCAAATTTCAAAATTTAATTTTCAAATTCAAAATTTAAATAACCTTTTAATTTAAATTTATTTTTATTTTTGTTTTTAATTTTTTTTATTTGCTACTATGAACTCTCACCCCTTTGGCTATGAGTCTGGTTACAATAATGTTGCAGGAAGAAGAAATTACAATGAGAACAGGCATTAAAGTTGGAACAATCAAAGATGGGAGGAGCCACAAGGATTTGATAAACCCTCATGGCAACAACCACCTCCAATGGACTATCAACAACCACCACCATATGCCTATGAACCCTTTCCTCAACATAACTTTAAACTACCACACTCACAAGCCAACTACCACCATTCACCTCCATATAACCCCAACCCTCAACCACCATACCAACCACCTTATGAACTAAATGAACCCTCCTATCTACCCCAAACCTCCATGGAGAAAGCACTTGCTGATTTAAACTCTACTATACAAGCTCTCTTCACCCAAATCAGACCACCAATTACCTTCAACAATCAACCCTCAAGCTCTAGTGCACTTCCTTGTCAACCATAGAATAATCTCTCCATCCCATCACCACCATCCATGGAAGAGCACCCACATCCATCAATCCAAGAGCAAGATGATCCCAATTATGCTATTGATATGGAACAGGAAAGAAGGAATCATCTTCACGAATCTATACTTCATAAAGAGCTAGAGGAGGCCCTACGGGTAAGGGTAGGAGAGACCCTTGAAGATGAAAGAATAGTTGAAAGGAGTTGTCATAGAAAGAAAAACATCGAGGATGAGTACGATTTTATACTTAAACAACTGGACAAAGCAGCAATTATTAAAAAGGAAGAAGTGGTTGCAGACTTAAGAGATGCTGTACCTCCATTGGAAAGTCCAGTCACAGAGCCTCCTCCCACGGTGTTTGATGTTGATGTTGAGAAGAGCGTACAACCTCCAAGGCAGATATGGGCTACTGGAGACGGATGGTCAACTTAGAGCTCTTTGTGGCATTAAGAGTAAGAGGAAGATGGCCAGTGGTAAGAATTGTCCTGCAAGGTTCATTATGGTTGGAAGCTTTAAATTTAAACGCAAAGGTTGGTGTAGAGCTCAATTGAATGGGTCTAGGAAGCTGTTTGGTAGCTGCAGTGAGAATTCAAATTACTTATCACCCGGCTGGAAAAATACAAATCCCGACAAAGATGGGTGTAAAAGCAAGGTTTGGGATCCTGGAATCTGTTCTGACATCTAACACCCCGGGAGCCTAAGAATCTTTTTGAAGCTGCTCAAGGATTTTACATGCCTAGTTTGGGACCCCGGAGGTTACTGGAATCACAAACACTGGTGGAGATTCCTGGATGAGTTCAAGCATAAGCCACCATAACAGGAAGCTCATCAAATGTCCAATTTAAGGACTTTAACTAAAAGTGCTAGGTGGGAGACAACCCACCACGGTATGATCGTCCTTTATCATTTTTATTTAGTTGTATTTGTTTTTGAATTTTAT
The DNA here is from genome assembly GCF_000816755.2 of Arachis ipaensis. Classification (NCBI taxonomy): domain Eukaryota; kingdom Viridiplantae; phylum Streptophyta; class Magnoliopsida; order Fabales; family Fabaceae; genus Arachis; species Arachis ipaensis. The sequence continues at coordinate 65,729,861 of NC_029793.2, forward strand.
TTTATTTTGTTATATTGAACCTGGAGTTTTGCATCACATTCATATTAACACTGCATTCTGCATTTTTCAGATTACAAAAAAAAAAAAAAGAAAAAGCGAGCACGCGACGCGATCGCATCAGCGACGCGTCCGCGTCACAAGGAGATGAGAGACAATATTAATATGAACAGAGAGTTACGCAGGAGCAGCACTGGAGGCGTGCCAATGGCACAAATTACCCCACGCGACCGCGTCACCCACGCGACCGCGTGACCTGAAATCGGCGTAAAAAGGGTGTATGGCAGAAAGTTGAGCTGGAGTTGGGCTGGACTCGTGCTGGAAGGGCAAGCCCTACCACGCGAACGCGTGCCCCATGCGTCCGCGTCATTTTTAAAAGAAAGGCCACTCACGCGATCGCGTCGACCACGCGATCGCGTCACCCAGAATTTTGCCAAAAAGAGTTTCGAACAGAGAGTTGTGCGACCGCGAGGCTGCACTCACGCCACTAGCACAAATCAAGTCACGCGATCACGTGCCCCACGCGTCCGCATCACCTGACCTTATTGCGCGCCACGCGACCGCATCACCCACGCGACCGCGTCGCCAGCGTCGCACAACCTATCCAGATTAGTGCCAATTTTCTTATCTTTTCTCTTCTAATCCTAATTTCTTCCTTCTCTCTCCTTTCTCACTTTCTTTTTCTACTTCTCATTCTTTTTCACTTTCATTTTATTTTATTTAATTTAATTTGCATACTTTCATTCATTGCATATTTTATTTTTCTAAAGTTATTATTGGTGTTCAAATATTCTTATTCAACTGTTATATCTTTTCTGGTATTATCTTAGTGCTTCATGACTTGTTTTATTCTAATTGGGTATTATTATTCATAAGTCAATGCTAATTTTTATAATACTGATATTCCTTTTGCATTGATATGTATTTACACTATTTTGCATTACCCACTCTCTTCCCCATTGTTGCAATTTTTGCACCACTAGTATGCCATGTGCTTCTACTGTTTTCTCACTTGCATGTTGTAGCTACCATGCAATTGAAACCCTTATCATTTGGCATTAACCCATACTTCTTTTATTTTCTTATCTCTATTTCTGGGTTACTCTTCTTCCCTTTTTCTTTCAGGATGGCCACCCGGAAGGGAAGCGGAAGACATTTTACATGGAGAGACAGACAAGTCCATCTGCACAATCCTTAGAGAAAAGCAACAGTCGAAACAACCCATCCACCTGCAAATCTCAGCATGCATCGTTGTTGCTATTTGATTGCATATTTATTTGATTTTGTGCATTTAGTTACTACTTGGTTAAAATAATAAATCTCTTTTTAAGATTCTATATTCTATTT
>NC_029793.2:65734674-65736190 GCF_000816755.2 Arachis ipaensis
ATTTGAATTAGTGAAATCTGATTTATGTTTGTCTTGGAGAACTTATTTATTTTTAACTAAGTAGGTAGAAATATTTTGCATGTAGTTGCATTCATATAGATAGGATTGCATTTCATACATCCTACCATTCCTCTTCATCTTTATAGCTTCTCTTGAGCTTAGCATGAGGACATGCTAGTGTTTAAGTGTGGGGAGGTTGATAAACCACTATCTCATGGTTTATCTTGTGCTCAATTGAGTGGTTTTTATCTACTCTTTACCCACTTATTCATACTATTTGCATGGTTTTACATTTGCCTTCCTAATTATGTGCTTTGATTGAAAACATGCTTCTTAGATCTTATATTTGCTTATTATTAATCCTCTCTTATTACCATTAGATGCCTTGATATGTGTGTTAAGTATTTTTAGATATTATAAGGCAGGAATGGCTTGGAGGATGGGAAGGAAGCATGCAAAAGTGGAAGGAATACAAGAAGTTGGAGAAATTGCTAAGCTGTCCAGCCTGACCTCTTCGCACTCAAACAGCTATAACTTTAACTACAGAGGTCCAAATGATGCGGTTCTAGTTGCGTTGGAAAGCTAACGTCCGGGGCTTCGATTTGATATATAATATGATATGGTTTCCCTGACGCTAGGTGACGCGACCGCGTGATCCATGCGGCCGCGTCGCAGTGACGGGATTCAGCGTATTTGAATTCTTCTCCAGCGAATTCTGGGCTGTTTCTGACCCAGTTTGCGGCCCAGAAAACACAGATTAGAGGCTATAAAGTGGGGGAATGCATCCATACATAAGAGGCTCTCACATTCATAATTTTAGGAGTAGATGTAGTTTTTAGAGAGAGAGGTTCTCTCCTATCTCTTAGGATTAGGATTTAGGATTTCTCTTAGTTTTAGGAGTGACTCTCAATCCCAGGTTCTTTATTTTTATTTATTTTCCCAATTTAATTTATGAACTCTTTATGTTTAGATTGATCTTCTATTATTAATGCAATTCGAGGTAATTTCAGATTTAATTCTGCTTTGCTTTATTTATAAGTACTCTCAATTTAACTTACATATTTTCTTCCTTTGGGCTTTGGTTAAATAATTGGTAACTCTTGAGTTATCAAACTCATTGTTGATTGAGAATTGGAATTCTTCAAGAATTAATTCATTCACTTAACTTACCTTCATAGTTAGAGGTTAATAAAGTGGGAGAAAAATCCAATTCTCATTACAATTGATAAGGATAACTGGGATAGGACCTCCAGTCTTCATACCTTGCCAAGAGATTTTATTTTGTTATTATTATTTTATTTTATTTGTCATATAACATATTCCCACCTTACTTCCTAAACCCCAATTTACAAACTCATAACCAATAATAAGAACATACCTCCCTGCAATTCCTTGAGAAGACGACCCGAGGTTTAATACTCGGTTATCAATTTTAAAGGGGTTTGTTACTTGTGACAACCAAAACTTTGTACGAAGGGATTTTTGTCAGTTTAGAGACTATATCTACAACGCGACT
>NC_029793.2:65739685-65741174 GCF_000816755.2 Arachis ipaensis
ACTCTTGAGTTATCAAACTCATTGTTGATTGAGAATTGGAATTCTTCAAGAATTAATTCATTCACTTAACTTACCTTCATAGTTAGAGGTTAATAAGGTGGGGGAAGAATCCAATTCTCATCACAATTGATAAGGATAACTAGGATAGGACCTCCAGTTCTCCATACCTTGCCAAGAGATTTTATTATTGTTAATTTATTTTACTTATCATTTAAATATACCTGTGCACATTGCCCAAACTCCAAATTTCTCAAACCCCCAAATTTACAATCTCCATAACCAATAATAAGAACATACCTCCCTGCAATTCCTTGAGAAGACGACCCGAGGTTTGAATACTCGGTTATCAATTTCAAAGGGGTTTGTTACTTGTGACAACCAAAACGTTTGTACGAAGGAATTTTTGTCGGTTTAGAGACTATATCTACAACGCGACTGTTTTTATGACATTCTTTACTGACGAAAATCCTAACGTCAACTTCTCTCCCATCCAAAAAATTTGAACACCACCTCCCTCTCTGTGTTCGAGTTTTTCCTCTTCTCTTCTTTACATTACATTCTTTTCTTCTTCTACTCACACAAAGGAACTTCTCTCTACTGAGGCAAAGAGGATCCCTATTATTTTCTGTTTTCTTCTTTTTCATATGAGCAGGAGTAAGGACAAGAACATTCTTGTTGAAGCAGATCCTGAACCTGAAAGGACTCTGAAAAGGAAACTAAGAGAAGCTAAAATACAACAATCCAGAGACAACCATACAGGAATTTTCAAACAGGAAGAAGAGATGGCAGCCGAAAATAATAATAATAATGCAAGGAGGATGCTTGGTGACTTTACTGCACCTAATTCCAATTTACATGGAAGAAGCATCTCCATCCCTGCCATTGGAGCAAACAACTTTGAGCTGAAACCTCAATTAGTTTCTCTGATGCAGCAAAACTGCAAGTTTCATGGACTTCCATCTGAAGATCCTTTTCAGTTCTTAACTGAATTCTTGTAGATCTGTGATACTGTTAAGACCAATGGGGTTGATCCCGAGGTCTACAGGTGGTGGACGAAGTTTTTGTGTTCCATGTTCTTTGTACTTGTGTGAGATTAACAATATATAATTGTATTGAATCCTCATTGTGGCTCAATGTGTGGACACAACTCCGTTCAACTAACCAGCAAGTGCACTGGGTCGTCCAAGTAATACCTTACGTGAGTAAGGGTTGAATCCCACGGAGATTGTTGGTATGAAGCAAGCTATGGTCACCTTACAAATCTCAGTCAGGCAGATATAAAGTGATAATGGTGTTTTCGAATATTATATAATAAAATAGGGATAGAGATACTTATGTAATTCATTGGTAGGAATTTCAGATAAGCGAATGGAGATGCTTTTCGTCCCACTGAACCTCTGCTTTCCTGCTATCTTCACCCAGTCAGTCTTACCCCTTTCCATGGCTGGCTTTATGTGATACATCACCACTGTCAATGGCTACTTTCGGT
>NC_029793.2:65741260-65745480 GCF_000816755.2 Arachis ipaensis
TTACCAAGAACAACTTGAAGATCATGAAGAACACTATGAATGCATGATATTTTCGAAAAATGCTAGATGCATATGCATGTGACACCAAACTTATGATATGACTCAAGACTCAAACACAAAATAGAAAAATATTTTTGGTTTTTATGATTTTCTAAATTTTTTTTTTGGATTTTTTTCAAAAATTAATTGAAAAAAGAAAAATAAGGATTCCAAAATTCTTTAATATGAATTCCAGGAATCTTGCCATGTTAGTCTAAAGCTTCAGTCCAGGAATTAGACATGGCTCACTAGCCAGCCAAGCTTTCAAAGAAAGCTTCAGTCCAAAACACTAGACATGGCCAATGGCCAGCCAAGCTTCAGCAGGTGATCATGGATCAGCAGCAGGTGGATGAGCAACAACTAAGTTGCTCTTGATAGCAAATTGCAAGCCTCAGTCCAAATGAATTTAGACATGGCTTTATAGCCAGCCAAGCTTCACATGTAATTCTGACATGACACGCCTGACATACTCATTCCCAAAGGAATAGACATGGCTTTACAGCCAGCCAGGCTTCAACATGCTTCATGAAACACTAGAATTCATTCTTAAAAATTTTGAATCTATAGAATAATTTATTATTTTTTTTTGAAAACATTTTTATTTTTTTCGAAAACAGATGAGAGATTTTTGAAAATATTTTATTTTATTTTTTTAAAAAATTTTTGAAAAGAAAATAAAAAGAAAATTATCTAATCTGAGTAACAAGATGAACCGTCAGTTGTCCAAACTCAAACAATCCCCAGCAACGGCGCCAAAAACTTATGCTGTTGCCGGATCAAAAGGGAATCTGGCACTGATGTTACCGGACAGGCAGATACAAAGTGATAATGGTGTTTTCGAATATTATATAATAAAATAGGGATAGAGATACTTATGTAATTCATTGGTAGGAATTTCAGATAAGCGAATGGAGATGCTTTTCGTCCCTCTGAACCTCTGCTTTCCTACTATCTTCACCCAGTCAGTCTTACCCCTTTCCATGGCTGGCTTTATGTGATACATCACCACTGTCAATGGCTACTTTCGGTCATCTCTCGGGAAAATGATCCAATGCCCTGTCACGGCACGGCTAATCGTCTGGAGGCATCACCCTTGTCAATGGCTTCATCTTATTCCTCCTATGGCAAGCTGTGTGTTGGTGGATCACCGTTGTCAATGGCTACCTTCCGTCCTCCCAGTAAAAACTACGCTCACGCGCTCTGTCAAAGCACGGCTAATCACCGGTTGGTTCTCGATCCGGTTGGAATAGGATTTACTATCCTTTTGCGTCTGTCACTAACGCCCAGCCTTCAAGAGTTTGAAGCTCGTCACAGTCATTCAATCCTTGAATCCTACTCGGAATACCACAGACAAGGTTTAGACTTTCCAGATTCTCATGAATGCTGCCATCAATTCTAGCTTATACCACGGAGATTCTGATTAAGGAATCTAAGAGATACTCATTCAATAGTATATAGAACGGAGGTGGTTGTCAGGCACACGTTCATGATTTGAGGAAGGTGATGAGTGTCACAGCTCATCACCTCCATCACAGTTAAGCGCGAATGAACATCTTAGATAGGAACAAGCGTGTTTGAATGGAAAACAGAAATACTTGCATTAATTTATCGAGACACAGCAGAGCTCCTCATCCCCAACAATGGGGTTTAGAGACTTATGCCGTCAGAGAATACAAAGTTTAGATCTAAAAATGTCATGAGATACAAAATAAGTCTCTAAAAGTTGTTTAAATACTAAACTAGTAGCCTAGGTTTACAAAAATTGGATAAACTATGATGGATGATGCAGAGATCCACTTCTGGGCCCACTTGGTGTGTGCTGGGGCCCACATGGTGTGTGCTGGGGCTGAGACTTAAGCAATTCATGTGCAGAGGCCATTTGTGGAGTTGAACACCAGTTTTTATGCCAGTTTGGGCGTTCACTCTAGTTCTTGATCCTTTTCTGGCGCTGGACGCCAGAATTGGGCAGAGGACTGGCGTTGAACGCCAGTTTACGTCGTCTATTCTTGTGCAAAGTATGGACTATTATATATTTCTGGAAATCCCTGGATGTCTACTTTCCAACGCGATTGGAAGCACGCCATTTCGAGTTCTGTAGCTCCAGAAAATCCACTTTGAGTGCAGGGAGGTCAGAATTCAACAGCATCAGCAGTCCTTTTTCAGCCTGAATCAGATTTTTGCTCAGCTCCTTCAATTTCAGCCAGAAAAATACCTGAAATTATAGAAAAACACACAACTCATATGAAAGTCCAGAAATATGAATTTTTCCTAAAAACTAATAGAAATAGACTAAAAACTAACTAAAACATACTCAAAACTATATGAAATTATCCCCAAAAAGCGTATAAAATATCCGCTCATCACAACACCAAACTTAAACTGTTGCTTGTCCTCAAGCAATGCCCTCGCCTTTTGGTTTTAAGAGCTTTTGGCTTTTTCTGCTTGCTTTTTTTTTTTTCTGCAAGCTTTGTTCTTTGCTGCTTTTTCTTGCTTCAAGAATCATTTTTATGATTTTCAGATTATCAATAACATGTCTCATGTTCATCATTCTTTAATGAGCCAACATATTTAACAGTCTTAAACAACAAATTCAAAAGACATATGCACTGTTCAAGCATTCTTTCAGAAGACAGAAAGTATTGCCACCACATTTAACCAATTAGAATTTCTTTTATTAAACTCGAAATTTTATTGCTTCTTATTCAAAAGATCTACTATTTTATTCATGTTTAATGATGATGAGAAAAATAAACTATAGCTTAATTGGAGATAAAATCAAATAGATACTAATTACTATTATATGACTTCTAAGGTAGACCTTTTATAAGGACACTGTCACAGAGTTAAGGCAGAAATTGGAAATTAACAACCTTTATTCTGGGGGTATGGGGGTTCCTCTGATCCTTGGGAGGCTTGGTATTACAGAAGACTTTTGGCGCTTCAGTTCCCTTAAGTCATGTCCCTGCTCCTCTTGTTCTTTAAGCATATGGGTCAGCATTTGACTGTGTTCCTTCTGTTGTTTTATTATCTGCTCCATAGCCTCCTGTATCTTGGTGACAGACGTCTCAAGATATTCCCAATATTCCGCTTGAGAAATCTCTGGGAGGAATTCCTGTGCTCTCTTCTTGATAAGATCCTCCTGTGCTTGTTGTCTCTCCATTGATACTTTGGTGATTGACTTTTCAATTAGGATATATTCAGTTATTCCCATCTTGACTCCGTGAAAAAGATAGATTTGTTTTCAGAAAAGATTTTGAAAAGAGTTGGATTGAATTTGGAAAGATGGATTTTTAGAAATTAAGGATTTTAGAAATCAGGGTTCTTGATATGTTCATGTAAAAATCATGCGTTGAAGCATAAAATTTGAAATTAAAATGGAAATACGTGTGGGATTACTGGATTTGGCTCCTCCCTGTCCTCCTGGCGTTTGAACGCCCAAACACTGCCTGTTTTGGGCGTTCAGCGCCCAAATGCTGATCTCCTGGGCGTTCAGCGCCCAGTTGCTGCCATTCCTGGCGTTCAATGCCCAGTGGGTGGCCATTTCTGGCGTTGAACGCCCAATTGCTGCCATTACTGGCGTTCAGCGCCCAGTGGATGCCCATTTTGGGCGCTGAACGCCCAAAATGCCCCTTTACTGGCGTTTTCTTGCCATTGAGCTTCCAATCTCTGTTTTGTGTGCAAATTCCTTCTATAACCCTGTAAACTTATGCAATTGATCCTTTACCTTAGTGTCAGTAAACTTTATATAAACAAATAAAAAAGAAAAATAGGGCAAAATGCTCAGAGGATTAATGCCCCATGGCTGGGTTGCCTCCCAGAAAGCGCTTCTTTATTGTCTTTAGCTGGACCTTGCTGAGCTTTTAATCTAGCTTCAGCCTTGAGCATTCATCTGATGAGCCTGGGTTTGAATCCTGCTTTGTGAGTAGATACTTAAGAGCAGCATGGTCAGTGTACACAATCACCTTTGATCCTACTAAGTAGGATCTGAACTTGTCAATGGCGTAAACCACTGCAAGTAATTCCTTTTCTGTGGTTGTGTAATTTTTCTGGGCATCATTTAAAACACGACTGGCATAATAAATGACATGCAGAAGCTTGTAATGCCTCTGTCCCAATACTGCACCAATGGCATGATCACTGGCATCACACATTAGCTCAAATGGTAATGTCCAGTCTGGTGC
>NC_029793.2:65747379-65750589 GCF_000816755.2 Arachis ipaensis
CATCTGATTGGAGCTAAGTTTCATTGATATTTTGGAATTTATAGTATATTCTCTTCTTTTTATCCTATTTTATTTTTAGTTTCTTGGGGACAAGCAACAATTTAAGTTTGGTATTGTGATGAGCGGATAATTTATACGCTTTTTGGCATTATTTTTACATAGTTTTTTGTATGATTTAGTTAGTTTTTAGTATATTTTTTATTAGTTTTTAAATAAAAATTACATTTCTGGACATTACTATGAGTTTGTGTGTTTTTCTATGATTTTAGGTAATTTCTGGCTGAAATTGAGGGACCTGAGCAAAAATCTGATTCAGAGGCTGAAGAAGGACTGCAGATGCTGTTGGATTCTGACCTCCCTGCACTGAAAGTGGATTTTCTGGAGCTACAGAAATTCAAATGGCGTGCCCTTAATTGCGTTGGAAAGTAGACATCCAGGGCTTTCCAGAAATATATAATAGTTTATACTTTTCTCGAGTTTAGACGATGCAAACTGGCGTTCAACACCAGCTCTCTGCCCTATTCTGGAGTTAAACGCCAGAAACAGGTTGCAAAGCGGCGTTAAACGCCAGAAACAGGTTACAAACTGGCGTTCAACTCCAAGGAAGACCTCTACACATGAAAGCTTCAATGCTCAGCCCAAGCACACACCAAGTGGGTCCAGAAGTGGATTTTTGCATCATTTACTCATTTCTGTAAACCCTAGTAACTAGTTTAGCATAAATAGAACTTTTTACTATTGTACTAGGGGTCCTTTTCCCTATTTTTGAATTCATATGCTCTTTGGAAGGCTAGCCATTTGGCCATTCCTGGACCTTCATCACTTATGTATTTTCAACGGTAGAGTTTCTACACACCATAGATTAAGGTGTGGAGCTCTGATGTTCCTCATGAATTAATGCAAAGTACTCTTGTTTTTCTATTCAACTCAAGCCTATTTCTTCTCTGAGATATTCATTCGCACACATGAACATGATGAATGTGATGATTATGTGACGCTCATCATCATTCTCACTTATGAACGCGTGCCTGACAAACACTTCCGTTCTACATGAAAGCAAGCTTGAATGCATATCTCTTAGTCTTCTGATTCACGATCAGAGTCTTCGTGGTATAGGCTAGAACTATTGGTGGCCATTCTTGAGATCCGGAAAGTCTAAACCTTGTCTGTGGTGTTCCGAGTAGGATCTGGGAAGGGATGGCTGTGACGAGCTTCAAACTCACGAGTGCTGGGCGTAGTGACAGACGCAAAAGGATTACTGAATCCTATTCCAGTATGATCGAGAACCGACAGATGAATAGCCATGCGGTGATAGCGCATCTTGGACCATTTTCACTGAGAGGATGGGAAGTAGCCATTGACAACGGTGATGCCCTACACAAAACTTGCCATAGAAAGGAGTGGGAATGATTGGATGAAGACAGCAGGAAAGCAGAGGTTCAGGAGGAACGAAAGCATCTTTATACGCTTATCTGAAATTCTCACCAATAACTTACATAAGTATCTCTATCCCATTTTATGTTTTATTTATCTTTTAATAATTACAACTCTATAACCATTTGAATCCGCCTGACTGGGATTTACAAGGTGACCATAGCTTGCTTCAAGACAACAATCTCCGTGGGATCGACCCTTACTCACGTAAGGTTTATTACTTGGACGACCCAGTGCACTTGGTGGTTAGTTATGCGAAGTTGTGACAAAGTGTGTGAATTATGTTCCGAGCACAAAGTTTTTGGCGCCGTTGTTAAGGATAAAAATTTCGTGCACCAGTTGCCCTAAAAATAATTTCTTGGAAAAGAAATCATTACCCTAACAAAGTAGTCCTAATAGGAAAGAAGTGGTAAAAATATGTACAAATTCTGACTAACATGTAACCTATCATGCAATGCAACAACTATGTAACGAAAAAAATAAAAAAATTGGTGTTGAAAAGGACATTGTTACCCATGGAGATCGGTCAGACGACCTCCCCACACTTGAAGATTGCACCGTCCTCGGTGGATGCAAAGGAGAGCAATGTTGATGAGTTGTTATAACTGATGAGCTTCTTTAAAGAGTTGTGCGGAGGACTTGTTTGTTGCCCCATTTAAAAGCTTTTCCTTTTCCTTCTTTCTTGGTGGCCAACCTAAAAGGAGAGAAAAAGAAAGAAAATTAAGCCTACAACAAAGATATCAAACGAAATAGAACATAGGCGGGGGCTAATGCCAAATAAAAGTAGGGTCTCACCACGTGTTAGCTACGCATGTAAATGAGAAAGAAATATAGGGAAATGGCATATCAACGAATACTGGATGCAAGAGCAAAAGCAAAGCATAAAGAGCACCCAAAAGCATCAAGTTCGAACAAGAAAGAGTGGGTCATGAAAGACAGTATGAGGTCATATCAATGCACAAAGACACAAGTGTCATAAAAGATTGAAGTATTAATTTAAAAGTTTCATCACCCATCAATATTAAACAAGTCAAGAAGCACCAAAGCAATGCAAGAATGCTCAACAATTGAGTAAGAGAATTCAACACCATTATTAAAATAAGAACCTAGAAAAAAAAAGTGAAGTAAAAATAAGCTATAAAAACAAAATGAAAATGTAAAGAGTAAAAGTAGGCGAATACAATGGACAAAAGAAAATGGAAGATGAGGAAAAAAAAACTTTTTTTTTACCGGTGCGGACGCATCATGCACGCTTACGCGTCGATGTGCATTTTGGCCGAAGGGCACATACGCGCCAGGTGCGCGCACGCGTACAGGTGGTTGTGCTAGTGGCACAAGGTTGGCCCAAGGTTCGCACAACTCTCGGGTCTATGGCCTGGATACTGCGTCTGTGAATCGGCGCGCACGCGGCACGTACATGGGCGCGCGCATATACAAAATAAGGACATCGACGCGTAAGCGCGCAGTGCGCGCACGCGTACACGCAGTTGTGCAAGTGGCCCAGCTTTTGCGCGAGATTGGCCCAACTCTCTGGAAAGAGTATGGGCCTGCATATACTTAGGGATGCACACGCGCACAGCGTGCGTACGCGTCCTTGACCCCTCTTTTTTTTTTCAGCAATACTATAAACAACTAAAAATCTCCCTAACACTACCTACAACTCAAGATCAACTAAAATGCAAAATTAAAAAAAACTTTCAAGTGCAAACAAACATAGCTTGCACTTTAAGCAACTAACAACCAAGATATTAAGATAAAACTACATGAAGAGGAAAA
>NC_029793.2:65760589-65761872 GCF_000816755.2 Arachis ipaensis
ATGCCAATCATTCTAAACCTCAATGGATAAAGTGAGATGCCAAAACTATTCAAGAGGCAAAAAGTTATAAGTCCCGCTCATGTGATTACAGCTATGTTTCATTGATAGTTTAGAATTTATAGTATATTCTCTTCTTTTTATCCTATTTGATTTTCAGTTGCTTGGGGACAAGCAACAATTTAAGTTTGGTGTTGTGATGAGCGGATAATTTATACGCTTTTTGGCATTGTTTTTAGTATGTTTTTAGTAGGATCTAGTTACTTTTAGGGATGTTTTTAATAGATTTTGTGTTAAATTCACATTTCTGGACTTTACTATGAGTTTGTGTGTTTTTCTGTGATTTCAGGTATTTTCTGGCTGAAATTGAGGGACTTGAGCAGAAATCAGATTCAGAGGTTGAAAAAGGACTGCTGATGCTGTTGGATTCTGACCTCCCTGCACTCAAAGTGGATATTTTGGAGCTACAGAACTCGAAATGGCGCGCTTCCAATTGCGTTGGAAAGTAGACATCCAGGGCTTTCCAGAAATATATAATAGTCCATACTTTGGCCAAGAATTGATGACGTAAACTGGCGTTCAACACCAGCCTTCTGCCCAAACCTGGCGTCCAGTGCCATAAAAGGATCCAAAACCAGAGTTGAACGCCCAAACTGGCACAAAAACTGGCGTTCAACTCCACAATAGGCCTCTGCACGTGCAACACTCAGGCTCAGCCCAAACACACACCAAGTGGGTCCCGGAAGTGGATTTATGCATCAATTACTTACTCATGTAAACCCTAGTAGCTAGTTTATTATAAATAGGACCTTTTACTATTGTATTAGGCATCTTTTGGACGCCTGGTTCTTAGATCAGAGGGNCAATGATTGAATAACTGTGACGAGCTTCAAACTCGCGAGTGCTGGGCGTTAGTGACAGACGCAAAAGGAGGGTGAATCCTACTCCAGCATGATCGGGAACCGACAGATGAATAGCCGTGCCGTGACAGGGTGCGTGAGCATATTATTCACTGAGTGGAGGGGATGTAGCCACTGACAACGGTGATGCCCTTGCATAAAGCCAGCCATGGAAAGGAGTAAGACTGATTGGATGAAGATAGCAGGAAAGCAGAGGTTTAGAGGAACGAAAAGCATCTCCATTCGCTTATCTGAAATTCTTACCAATGATTTACATAAGTATTTCTATCCCTATTTTATTATATCATATTCGAAAACACCATTATCACTTTATATCTGCCTGACTGAGATTTACAAGGTGACCATAGCTTGCTTCATACCAAGAAT
>NC_029793.2:65769366-65779076 GCF_000816755.2 Arachis ipaensis
TCTGCCACCTATGCAATTCAGCTGGGATTGACATAGAGGGAGATATCCTCATCAAAGAGGACAAGCCCATCACTAAGAAAATGATGGAGCAAGCAAGAGAGCCCAGTCATGGAGCTCAAGAGGCGCAAGAAGCTCACTTCCATGAGATCCCTGAGATGCCTCAAATGCACTTTCCTCCACAAAATTATTGGGAGCAAATCAACACCTCCCTAGGAGAATTGAGTTCGAATATGGGACAACTAAGGGTGGAACATCAAGAGCACTCCATCATGCTCCATGAAATAAGAGAAGATCAAAGGGCAATGAGGGAGGAGCAACAAAGACAAGGAAGAGACATAGAAGAGCTCAAGGACATCATTGGTTCCTCAAGAAGGAAACGAAAACACCATTATCACTTTATATCTGCCTGACTGAGATTTACAAGGTGACCATAGCTTGCTTCATACCAACAATCTCCGTGGGATTCGACCCTTACTCACGTAAGGTATTACTTGGACGACCCAGTGCACTTGCTGGTTAGTTGTATCGAAGTTGTGACAATTATGAATTAAGATCAAAGCACCAAGCTTTGGAGCCATTACCAGGGATTGTTTGAGCCTGGACATCACAATTTCGTGCACCAATCCATCACCTCTCTTAAAATAAAAACTGTTTTAATTCAAAAGAACAAGAAGTACATGAGTTTCGAATTTATCCTTGAACTTAGTTTAATTATATTGATGTGGTGACAATGCTTCTTGTTTTCTGAATGTATGCTTGAACAGTGCATATGTCTTTTGAAGTTATTGTTTAAGAATGTTAAATATGTTGGCTCTTGAAAGAACGATGACTAGGAGACATGTTATTTGATAATCTGAAAAATCATAAAAATGATTCTTGAAGCAAGAAAAAGCAGCAAAGAACAAAGCTTGCAGAAAAAAAAATAGGCGAAAACTTTTGATTGGAGCTATGTTTCATTGATAGTTTGGAATTTATAGTATATTCTCTTCTTTTTATCCTATTTGATTTTCAGTTGCTTGGGGACAAGCAACAATTTAAGTTTGGTGTTGTGATGAGCGGATAATTTATACGCTTTTTGACATTATTTTTAGAATGTTTTTAGTAGGATCTAGTTACTTTTAGGGATGTTTTCATTAGTTTTTATGTTAAATTCACATTTCTGGACTTTACTATGAGTTTGTGTGTTTTTCTGTGAATTCAGGTATTTTCTGGCTGAAATTGAGGGACTTGAGCAGAAATCAGATTCAGAGGTTGAAGAAGGACTGCTGATGTTGTTGGATTCTGACCTCCCTGCACTCAAATTGGATTTTCTGGAGCTACAGAACTCGAAGTGGCGCGCTTCCAGTTGCGTTGGAAAGTAGACATCCAGGGCTTTCCAGAAATGTATAATAGTCTATACTTTGGCCAAGAATAGATGACGTAAACTGGCGTTCAACGCCAGCTTTCTACCCAAATCTGGCGTCCAGCGCCAGAAAAGGAGCCAAAACCAGAGCTGAACGCCCAAACTAGCACAAATACTGGCGTTCAACTCCAAAAAGGATCTCTACACGTGCAACACTCAAGCTCAGCCCAAACACACACCAAGTGGGCCCCGGAAGTGGATTTATGCATCAATTACTTACTCATGTAGTAGGATTCAATGATTGAATGACTGTGACGAGCTTCAAACTCGCGATTGTTGGGCGTTAGTGACAGACGCAAAAGGAGGGTGAATCCTATTCCAGCATGATCGAGAATCGACAGATGATTAGCCATGCTGTGACAGAGCATGTGAGCATATTTTTCACTGAGAGGAGGGGATGTAGCCACTGACAACGGTGATGCCCTTGCATAAAGCCAGCCATGGAAAGGAGTAAGACTGATTGGATGAAGATAGCAGGAAAGCAGAGGTTCAGAGGAACGAAGGCATCTCCATTCGCATATCTAAAATTCTCACCAATGAATTACATAAGTATTTCTATCCCTATTTTATTATATTAAATTCGAAAACACCATTATCAATTTATATTTGCCTAACTGAGATTTGCAAGGTGACCATAGCTTGCTTCATACCAACAATCTCCGTGGGATTCGACCCTTACTCACGTAAGGTATTACTTGGACGACCCAGTGCACTTGCTGGTTAGTTGTATCGAAGTTGTGAACCATGGTATTGGCACCATATTCTTGGCGCCATTGCCAGGGAAAGAAAGAGCCGTAAATTTTATATAATCAAAGTGTAATCACGATTGCACGTACCAAGTTGCTCACGTTGCCAGGGATTGTTTGAGCCTGGACATCACAATTTCGTGCACCAGGCTTTGATTCAGAAAGGGCTTCCTCCTAAGCTTGAAGACCCTGGGAGCTTTTTGCTGCCTTGCACCATTGGGGAATTAACCATCACTAAGGCAATGTGCGATCTAGGAGCAAGTATTAACTTAATTCCCTCCTCTTTGGTGAAAAAGCTGCGTATAGAGGAAGTTAAACCGGTACAGATGTCTCTAGAGCTGGTAGATAAGTCAATGGTATACCCCAGGGGTGTAATTGAAAACCTTCTAGTCAAGGTGGACAGATTCATATACCCTGCAGATTTTGTGGTTCTAGATTCAGATGAGGATGAAAGTGACTCCATCATACTTGGGAGACCATTCTTGGGCACTGCCAGGGCTATCATAGACGTAGAGCAAGGAGAATTAACTCTCAAAATGCATGATAAGAGTGTCACTCTGAAAGTATTACCAGAAGCGCAGTTCAGTGATGAGAAGAAAGACTATATGGAACTCGACAAGGAAGAATCACAGTTAAAGGAAGAAAGCAATAAGGTGATTCACAGTAACATCCCAAGGCAAAAGATTGTGCAAAATAATGCAGAAATTCAAGAGGATGATGGAGTATTAGCCACCAAGAAGAGAAATCTCCAAAGTAAGCCTACGGCCAAAGAAGAAAGATCAACAAAAGAAATGAAGAAGCGCAGAAACAAAACAAAAAAGGGTAGGAAGAACAGAAAAATTCCAACAGAAGGGCTTTCCAAAGGTGATAAAGTGCAATTGATTTATCAACAACTAGGAGCAAGCCAACAGACTGATGATTACTACACTGTCAGCAATATACTCTCATTAGAGCATGCTGAAATTGAACACTAAGGAAAAAGAGGTTCAGAGCCTACAACCTTCTTGAAAAGAATTGAAGGATGTCAAGCTAGTGACATTAAAAGAGCGCTTGTTGGGAGGCAACCCAACCAGAGGTAGTTTTCTTTTCATAGCCTTTTCAATAAAAATGTTGAATATTTGGTATGCATTGCAAGGAGATAAGTTTGGTGTTACACACCAAAACAATTTAAAGGAGAATGAAGCATAGCTTTGATTGTTTTGATTGATTAATGATAGGTGAAAAGAGTTTTGAAGAAGGTTGAAGGAAGAAGGAATGGCTAGGAGCAAGAGAGAACAAAAAGTTTGAGCCAAAGTTTGCCTCAAACTTTAGCTCAAACATTTGGAAGAGTTGAAAACATCCTAGAGGAAAAAAGTTTGAGCCAAAGTTTGCCTTAAACTTTAGCTCAAACTTTTGGAAGAATTGAAAACACCCTGGAGGAAAAAGCTTGAGCCAACGTTTGCCTCAAACTTTTTGGCAAACGTTGGCATCACAAAAACAACACCCTGGAGGAGAAAAGCTTGCGCCAACGTTTGCCTCAAGATTTTTGGCAAACGTTGGCGCCACACTTGCACACCCTGGAGGAGAAAAGCTTGTGCCAACGTTTGCCTCATGCTTTTTGGCAAACGTTGGCGCCACACATGTACACAAGGGGATCCACGTTTGAGCAAAAGTTTGACCTCAAACTTTAGCTCAAACGTGGATATCAGCAAAAGGAGGGCAGCTGGTATAAAAAGTTTGAGTAAAAGTTTGCCTCAAACTTTTACTTAAGCTTTTATGATTTACAGCCCGGTTCACAATGGATCTTTCTCCAACTCCAAGAGCAATCAACCAAGGCCTTTATCAACCCAATTCCATCAAGAGCAAAGGCCCAATTCAAGGCTTGAAGACCATTTGAAGAAATTGTATAAATAGCTTAGGATTTAAGTTTTTAGGGGAGCTTTCCTTTTAGTTTTGCTGAGTAGTTTTTGGAGAGCTTTTGGTTTTGAATTGTTTGGAGTTTCTGAGTTTCGGAGTAGGAGAATTGAATTCTCTTCCTCTTAGTTTTATTGTTTTCAATTGCAATTACATTTGTCTTGGATCTTGGGTTGAAGAATTGAAGGAATTCTGTTTCAATCTCATCCTGAGATCTCTCTGTTTTCTTTACTGCATAATTGAATTTACATTTCTGTTCATTATCTCTTCTTCTACTCATTCTGCTATTTACTTTTCTCTATTTCTTGCAATTGAATTCTACATTTGGATCTAGGAAGGCATTGAGATCTAGACTCGGTTATCTAGTCTCTTGGGTCCTGAGATCTGGAGTTTGCATTTTAAATTCTCTGTTTAAAGCTTTTCAAGTTCATTTACATTTCCATTTTAGATCCGGTTCAATTCAAGTCACCTTCTACTTATCTGATTAATGCAATTTACTTTTCCTTGTTTAAATTCTGCAAATCCACTTCCCAATTCCCTTTACAATTCAAGCCGTTTACATTTCTTGCACTTTAAGATTTTGCAATTTACATTTCTTGCGTTCTAAGTTTCTGCCATTTAATTTCTTGCTCTTTAAGATTCAGCACATTTACTTTCTCTGCTCTTTAATTTACTGCAATTGTCCCTCTCCCTTTTAATTTCATGCAATTTAGCTTCTGCCGAATACAAACCACTCAAATCAATTCTTGATTCGCTTCACTAAATCAACCACTAAACTAAAATTGCTCAATCCTTCAATCCTTGTGGGATCGACCTCACTCCCGTGAGTTTTATTACTTGATGCGACCCGGTGCACTTGCCGGTTAGTTTTGTGTGTTTGGGATTCGTTTTTCGTTTTCCAAAAATACACATCAACATGAACTGTATCGGCTATCAAATTCAGGAACTAATACTAAGATGTTTGATGCTCCGGTTTCAGATTAGCACAGAGGCTTTTAACGCACTGTGAAACCTCACCTTCTTTTTAATGTATAGTATCGTCAATATCTCTGATAAATAGTTTGCTCCGATGGTCGGAACGGACTTGGTCAACTGATCCACGATTACCTAATAGCGTGACTTCCTGTCCTAGTCCTCGATGACCCCTTTCATAATCAGTAGCAATCCCTTTTCACTTTCATTGTGAAACCTTTCATGGTTGCCACCTCTCGGATGACTCTTGGTACTCACTCCGCATCTTCTAATATGTCAAATATTCAATCATACGTGCTGCCACGTTATCCATCACTTTGGGCCACTCAAGCTTATCTTATTAAAATTGTGATACGTATTAGTAATCCTTGATAAACCCCATTTGTAGGGTTTATCTTGTGCGTAATTTAGGAGATTTTATGACCTTTTACCCACATTTATTCAATGAAATAGCATGTTTTTTGTTATTCTCCTTTAATTATGCTTAAGAGTGAAAACATGCTTTAACATGTTTGTTAAGTGATTTCTGATTTAGGAGGCAAATATTGGATCAAGGGAATGAAGAAAAAGCATGTAGAAATGGAGAACTCATGAAGAAATGAAGGAATCGTAAAGCTGTCAAGCTGACCTCTTCGCACTTAATCGACCATAACATGAGCTACAAAGGTCCAAATGAGGCGGTTTCAGTTGCATTGGAAAGATAACATCCGGAGCTTCGAAATAATTAAAGATTTGTCATAGTTGCATTGCGTTTAGGGGCGCTCACGCGCATGGTACACGTACGCACTGATGGGTGCACATGATTCACTTAATGCAACTCGTGGCCAGCGATTTTAGAAGCCCTGTGGGCCCAATCCAACTCATTTTTTATGCTATTTAAGCCAAGGATTGAAGGAGAATTATCATACTTGGACCATTAGTCATAATTTAAGTTTTAGGATTAGTTTAGAGTTAGTTTTAGAGAGAGAAGCTCTCACTTCTCTCTAGGATTAGAATTAGGATTACGTTTAGTTATTAGATCTAGGTTTCAATTCATGCCTTCTTCTACTTTTGATTCTCAATTCTTGTTGTTACATTCATCTTCCTCTATTCTTTTTGTTGTAATCTCTTCTATTTTGTTTCCATGCTTTGTTGTAGATCTACTTTTGTTCCTTCTCTTCTCTTTCAATTCAATTAAAGGTAATTCATAATAATTATATTCCTTTTGATTGTTGTTATTGATTTCTTACAATAATTGTTGTTAGATTTTATTGTTGTTATCCATTTACTATGCTTTTCTTTAGTGCATTCCAAGTGTTTGATGAAATGCTTGGTTGGATTTTAGTGTAGATTTTGTTCCTCTTGGCCTAGGTGGAGTAATCAGTGATGCTTGAGTTATCTAATTCCTTTGTTGATTGATAATTAGAAGTTGCTAATTGATTTGGATTCCACTAAAGCTAGTCTTTCACTTGGGAGTTGGATAGGACTTGTGGAATCAAGTTAATTCATCCACTTGACTT
Organism: Arachis ipaensis; assembly: GCF_000816755.2. Taxonomy (NCBI): domain Eukaryota; kingdom Viridiplantae; phylum Streptophyta; class Magnoliopsida; order Fabales; family Fabaceae; genus Arachis; species Arachis ipaensis. Next base: position 65,775,879 of record NC_029793.2, read on the forward strand.
TCCTCCATGGTTAGAGGTTAACTAAGTGGTAGCAATGGACAATTTGTGGTCACAATTGAGGAGGATAAGTAGGATAGGACTTCTAGTTCTGATATCTAGCCAAGAGCTTTGTTAGTTGTTAGTTTATTTTCTTTGCCATTTATATTTCTTGTCTAAAATCTCAAAAACCCCAAAAATAATCTATAACCAATAACAAGACACTTTATTGTAATTCCTAGGGAGAACGACCCGAGGTTTAAGTACTTCAATTTATAGATTTTAGGGGTTTGTACTTGTGACAAACAAATTTTTGTATGAAAGGATTATTGATTGGTTTAGAAAATATACTTTACAACGAGACTTCATTTGTGAATTGTAGACCACCAATAATCCGTTCATCAATCCTTGGTAGAATTGAAATCCATTATTGATGGCTTCAGACAATGGTTTATGTCTCCGTTTTCTGCATTAGGCATACTAATCTCTTCTTCTACTTTCAAATCCGTTTCTTCATTCCTCCAAGTTTCATTCTTTGTTTCCCTCTATATTTTCTTGATTTCCTTTTGATTACCAGACTTTGACATCCTTGGTAGCTCTCTGTCGTCTTGTTATGCTTCCTGTATCTCATCTTTACCACGTTTCAAAATTGCAATGGATTTAGTCCGACACCTCCAACAACGCTATCAGTATCCAACTTAGAGCTTCAACTCACCTAGCGTTACTTCCTCTGCTATTAATGTCCAAGCATTCCTTAGAAATTTCTTACACAGGGTGTCCACTACTACCTCATGATGTTGCATCAGCGCGCTTTCTAAGTCAGTCAACAACGCATTGCAGTGACTCCGAATAGTCCTTTAGGTTCCGGTATCCCAAATACTTGCACTGAATTTAATCTTTTCTCTCATTGTTCGAAAGCTTCCATCATATTTAAGTGTCCATACACACAGTGCATCATATCGGGTTAACTTAATTGTATGTAATACGGTTGACAAGAATTAAGGCTCCGGAACTTTTCTTACTATTGCATTCCTACACACTTCATATTTTGCCTTCAGAAGTCTTGCATTAAAAGACCATTGTCTTGATGGGTATATCTAGGAATCGCACGATAGTCTAACTAAGCTCGAATTGATTCCCAAGGAATTATTAATCTCAAAGATGAAAGAACAACACATATGGTGTTTACAAGAAATCAGAGGAAAGTCTTGTATATGGTCAAACATAGTTGTACAGAAATAATGAAATGCACAAGAAGAAGAACCAAGGTGCATCTCAAGAAAGAACGAATCAAAACCTGGATAGAAAGAACAAGGCATGTCGAATTAAATAAGTTCTAGTTGAATTTAAAGGAACTCAAGTTTACTAAGGAGAGCGACTCCACACATAGCAAGTCTTCAAGATTCAAGGATTATGTGATTATACTAGGACAAGTTCAGGATTATTCCAAAAGAGACAAGCTTTATGCTAGTAAGGAATAGGATTAGAAGAACAGTAAATTCGGTTTTTCAAGAAGAAATTCAAGATAGAATTTTAAATGTAAGCTGTAAAATAAAGGTTAGGTCAAGTCGGGAGATTAGTTAGCGCACCCTCTCTCTCGCGTAGAGCTTCCTAGTGTTGTATTTCCTCTTCACTTAACATAACCAGTACATCCCACAGGGAAACTCATGGTCAAATGGGTATCTTTTCTACCACCTCTTTCAATCGTCTCCTAAATTCTGTCGATTATCACGGTGTCTTCTATCATGCTGCAATCAAAGTTAATCCGGCTTATGGCACTAAGTCTATCGCACACTCACTTTCTCTCTGAGATAGATATTCTGGTATAACTTCATGAATTAACCCAAGAACTTTCTTGCAATAGGGATTTGGTATAATCTTCCTCATAGTTCACTGTCACTGGATTTCGAACAATAGCTCCACATAGTCCTCCACACTTCCAATCCCTTAGATATAATCCAACCCGCTTCCACTGCGTCACTCTGATTCTTAATCTTCAAGAACTTAGCCATTCTTGTAAGTTTAAATAAATATCACTCCATCTCAATAAATGGAAGTCATCGGTCGATCATTCGTTTAGAAACCATGATTATCACAACATACCGTGAGTTACAATTGAATGCTACATACCAATATCATGCAAGGCAATTAAAAATTCAGCGACTAGTTTACCATTACCTCGAGTCTGTGAATCAAACTTGACTACGTCCTGGCTCTTCCTATGTGAACAATCCCGAGATATATGCCCTGGCTTTTTCGCATGTTCTATTTGGATGATACTTTTTGCATTTCAGACACTTTAAGTATTCCAATTGAGTACTAGTCTATTCTTTTGAATCCTTCCCCTAACGATTGTCGTTTCTTCAGTTAATGTTCTGGCACTGTGAAGCAACATAACAACCCCCCTTTTGAAACTTTGGCTCCTAGGTGTAATCTTCCTTCCTTTTTTCTTTGTGAAAGATTTCCGGCGGTCACTCCTTGCCACCACAGTCCTTCTTGAGCTTTCTCCCATTGCTTGACCGATGTTAACTAACTCCGGATAACTCACTATTTCCACTGGTACCACTGTACTTGGGACATTATCTCCGCCTTTATATTCAATACCACCGTCATTGCCAACTGTAGCTTGTTGTTCCATCCTACCAATCGCTCGACTAGTCATGGCAGCAATAGCACCAATGACAGTAGCACTCGTCATTGAGGTCACAAAATTAGACAAACTACCTATCGATATGGTTACCTCGTTACCTCTCCGTCCCTAACCTTGGTTACGCCCACGACCACGCCCACGAGACACCATTTGGTTTCTATTCACACCAAACAAGTGATATCAAGGTGATCAGTCTCAATATCACAAGTCTAGTGCTTCAAAGTCCCAAAAGCATGCTCATGAACATTCATGCCATATATATCAGTTAGATATCATAATTAGCATGTAAAGACACGCAGAGTATGCCCAGAAGCATAGTCAGTCCATCCCTCAGGCTTTATAGGAACGAACTTCTCTGATACCATAATGTAACACCCTACCACAATATACACGTATAATACTTGAAAGAATATAATATATGAGGAGCCTTGAAGGATAGGTAAAACGAAATCGCAAAATTAAAAGCGCAACGCTCAGAAAATAAGGTTACTTGCGCAAAAAGAAAGCTAAGGTACATGAACATATATATATATATATATATAGAAAGTGAGAATAGAAGGTCAAGGGTACAG
>NC_029793.2:65779088-65793639 GCF_000816755.2 Arachis ipaensis
AGCTCCTAGCTCAGCCTGCAAAGATAAGGCTGGTCGGAGAATATTTAAATATATATATATATATAAAACTGATGAGTCCATATTTGACGATATATTTTGGTTTGATTTGAGTGGATTTCATCATATAAACCCACATTTATTCATCCAAATAGCATACTTTTGTGTTCTCTTTGTGCTTAATTTAGTCAATTTTATTCCACTTTCATTCCATTCGATGTCTTGATATGTTTGATGAGTGATTTTAGGTGTAATAGGTAGGAATGGCTTGATGAGAGTGGAACAAAAGCATGGACTTGGGAGAAAACATGAAGAAATCAAAGGAGAGAAGCATTTCAGCCTATGCCCACGCACACCTTCTGTGCCCATGCACAAGGGTCAAAATCAATACCTGTACCCATGCACACATCTGTGCCCACACACAGAACGGAAATCAGAAAGTGTGCCCATGCACAACTTCTGTGCGTATGCACAGGAGGAAAATCAGAATGTGTGTGTACGCACAGGTACTAGCACGTGACTTCATTAAAAAAGTCACATGGCTCGTGATTTGAGGGGCTTTTTGGCCCATTTCTGAAGGCTTTAGAGCATATATGAAGGGGGAAGTAACACCATATCACACCATACATTACCATACTTCATAGAATACATTTTAGGAGTAGTTTTAGGGTAGTTTAGTTTAGATTATTTCTCAAATTTTCTTAGGTTTAATTAGGGTTTGTAGCATTTTATAGTTCAATTTTGGTCTTGGATTTTGCTATCTCATTGTAAGTATTTCTTTAATTCCTCTTTTATTACATGACTTGTTCTACACTTTCATATATTTTCATTTCTTTGTCAATATATACATAGTTTTGCAATTTTGAGTTTTGGTTCATGAATTTGATGTTTGATGGTTTTTATATGTTTATTGGATTGCCATTGTTGATTTTGTTCTTTTGTGGTTCTTAGTTTTCATCATTTTCCCAATTTTGTCTTGTTTTATGATTATGCTCTCTATGCGTTTGATGAAATGCCAATTTTGATTATGTGGTAAATTTTCACTCCTTGGCTTGGGGAAAGTGAGTATATGGATTACTAGAGCCATAATGTCCGACATTTAGTGATAATTCTTGGGTTGTTAGTTGTTATTGTTTCCACTAACGCTAGCTTCTTACTAAGGTAATTAGTATGTTAGCTAGGATTTGTGGATAAATAACAATTATGCTCACTTGACCTATCCTTCGATGTTAAGGTTTGACTTAGTGAGATTAATCCATTATGATTATCATAGTCGTGGTTATGGCAAGGAAGGAATCCCATAACTCATCCCAAGTCAAGGCTCCATGTATGTTTTGAACCACATTTTCATCAATTTTGAGTCTTATTTGTCCATATTACATACATAGTTATTTTATTCCTTCATTAGTTTATTAATTGCAATTTTGATTGTTCTTTTATCTCTTTATTTATTTACTTCAATCATTGAAACCCCTTACTTCTCTCAACTAAAATTGTGCGCTCTTAGGCATTAGTTCCTAGGGAAGACGACCCGGGAGTTTAAATACTCTCGGTTAATTTGATTTGAATTGTGACATATTTTGAAATTGAAATTTGATTTGAGCATTATTCGTTGGCTTGGAACTATACTTGAAACAGAATTATTTTGTTAAAGACTTCTAAGTCCACGGTTTTACTCTTTCAAGTTTTTGGCGCCGTTACCGGGGAACTAACGCCATGAGTGCTATAGTTTTGGTTGTTTTTAATATGTGAATAGTGTGAATAGATTCTTTTTGGTTGTTTGTTTGATTTTGTTGGTAATTAGGACTTTGTTTATTTTGTTAATTAATGTCTTTAGTTTTATTTTCAATTTTTCTCTATGAGTTATAATCCTCTTGGTTTGGAGTTTGTTTGTGATCATTTGTGTAGGGTTTGATAACTTCAATTTTAGATTGCATCATTGGATTGGAGAATCAATTTTGGAAGGAGCAACCATCCACATCTATACTGCAATAAGCAAAACCCTTCCCAATATGCATACCCAAATCAAGGATATGGTGGAACGCACAACGATAACATACTTCCACCACCATATACCTATAACCCATACTGTCAACATAATCCTCAATCACCACATTTTCAACCACACTACCAATAACATCATCCACCTTCTTACAAACCACCTCAAGATATGCATCAACATGAACTACCTCTCACATATACAACCTTTCTCCCAAACTATGAACCTCAACTTTCACCCCCAATGTGAAACTTTCCCACCCTTGGCCCAAGACCATCAAGACCTTCAAACCTTTCTCTAAGTGTAAGAAGGATTCCGAAAGACTCAAGCGTAATTCATTGCCACTATAGCCAAAGCGGTAAACTGCTTGGTTCTTCTACGCTCATCCGATCAAGACACTTCTCTTGAAGAATGTGAATCATCGATTAAAGGGTGTAGTGAAGAAGAGAGCATGGAACCACAAGGGAAAGAAGAGGAGTTAGAGCATGACATGCAACAAGAGGGAGAAAGTGAAGTATATGAACCGAAGGAGGTAAAGGGAGAATGGAGGGACATTGGCCGAGATGCGGATTCCATCATTGAGGATTTTTTGTCCGCATTGGTCACTCCCCTCTATGATCTTGACAAACCTTCCCTCTTTGGATTTGAAGGAGAGGTTGATGTGGACATCACACAACCTCCAAGGTAAGACTTAAAGTGATGGGGAAGAGGAAGTTGGTGAGGAAGCAACTCTGCTCTAAGAGCACATTGAGTGTGTGGCAATCACATCTATAAGCTTTATTGGCCCCCATTAATATGCTATCTTGGAAACGGATTACCAACTTCAAGTCCTCCTTGGGTTGGTACATGGTGTAGAAAGGAGTGTTGGTTTCCAAAGGAGTCCAAAGCTCATCAAGAAAGACAATTCAAGCCTTGGGATTCAAGCATGGTATAAAGCACAATTGGGTGATTTCCGGAGAATGTTGAGGTGCTTCAATGGTAAATTGAGAGCTTGTCCATCCGGCTTGGAGCATAGAGATCAACAAGATGGAGAACGAGAAACTAGGACATGGGATCCCGGAGGACCTATGAAGTGCAAGCTTGGATGAAGATCTAAGGAGGAGTGGAAACACAAGCCACCCTAACAAGAGCCTCCTCAAAAAGTCCAACTGAAGGACTATATTCCAAACTGCTAGGTGGGAGACACCTCACCATGGTAACATCTTTCTTACCCCTTTCTCTTTGTTTATAGTCTTATTTCATTGCATTTTGCTTTTTATCTAGCTTAGGATTAGTTTAATTTTGAGCTTAGATATGTTAATTTGTATATGGATCATGATTTTGTGAAGTTTTGAATATTTTGGCGTTGAATTTTGGTTGAGCTAAGGCTTGGTACTTTAGATTTTGAAGAAATATTTTTGGAAAAAATAGGGCATGTGCGTGCACACACACTTGTGCGTACACACACAACAACAAAATTTCACCTTCTGTGTATACGCACCCACCTGTGCGTACACACACTAGCCTGCACAGCCTCTATTTGGAGTGGTCGCACGCCTTGTGCGTGGTCGCTCCCCTGTTTTCCTGCGCCTTGTGCGTGCGCGCGCACCCGTTTATTCGTCGCACAGGGCTTTGCGTATGCACACTCCCATACACTCCCTCTAGTGGGAGTGCCGGCACAGTCTGTGCGTAGGAACCACTGCCAAACTTTGTACCTGTGCATGCGTACATACCCTTGTGCGCATGCACACATGATCCTCAACCTAAAAAAAAAAGTCTTCTGTGTGTGCGCACATCCTAGTGCGCACACGCACTTCTTGATTCCCACTCTGTTCAGAGTATTTGCACACCTTGTGCGTCCGCTCACTTACCCTATTCACCTAGTGTCCATGCGCAAACGTGCTTGTGCGTATGCACAAGTGTTGTTTTGGGCAAAATTTTTATTGCACTTTGAATTAAGCCCTAACACACTTCCGCCCCCTCCATCCCTCTCTTCTCCTACTCTTCTCCGGTTTTCCTACTTGTTTTACTTACTTTTCATTACATTTTATTTTCATTTCAGTAATTATATTAGTTTGGTTTAGTTGTTTCTTCATTGAATAAGTTGCAAGTGTTTGTTTCATGTTGATTGGGTTGTATCTTGGTTGAATTTCATCGATGCACTTGTACTTTGCCTTAAATTACTAGCACCTAATTGGATCTGCACATTTACATTTTGTTGCATATTAGGTGAAACTTTTATGAGTGCACATGGAATTTAGTGAATTGAATTGAATTGCTTGTTCATCATGGTTTTTAAGTCAATATAATCACATAAGAAGGTATTTGTTCCTTGTTAATGCTTTGCATTTTCTTTTTGAGTTGACTTGACCTAATTCTTATCAAGACTTGCCATTTTTTATAACAAGCATCTTATACATGTGATTATTTCATTATTCCTAAGGATGAATAAGTAGTTTTCTTTTCATCATTGAATTGGTTATTGCTTGTTGTGCTATGTTATTAATTTTTCGTTTTCACTTGCACAATTTCAATATCCAATATTTCCTAAATTCAATTCACTCTTGTTGTAATTGCCTAAGCTTGCTTGAGTCTAGTTGATGCTTATTCATTGGATGCAACTTAGGCCATTTAGTTGAGGAACTCATGCTTACTTTTTGATGGTGTGGATACCGTTTTAACCGGCCATTGTGTGTCTTCTAACTGCACGCATAATTGGAACACACATATGGCTCATTTTCATCATACCACACCATTATGCAAACTCCCTCAATTAGATGCTTATTTGCATCTTACTTTACCTTTTGGTGCTACTTACCCTATGATTCTTAATTATACTTTATTCATTCTTTTTAAGAATGAGACGTGAAGGCAAGGAGCCGGGAGAGGAGAAGGACACCATGGACGAAAATGCCGAGAATGCATTAGACTTGGCGGTTTCCATACAACCCAAGCCCCCGCATCCACTAGCTGAAGGTGAAGTGATGACATGTCATCATGTCATGTTTTTCTACGCTAAAATATTGAATGCTTTTGTGCTTAATTGGTATGTTTCTTTGATCTTTTAATTTTATAAATCTTGTAGGAAATAAGAAGAAAAAGAAGCAAAGAAGCACAAAATAAGCTAAAAAGGAGAAAAAAAGAGCTTTGGGACACACTTTAAAGTTGGAGCACACTTTGGAGCCTTAGGCCACGCTTTTAAAAGCGTGGCCCATGACCAAATCAAGGAGTGCTGCGCTCATTGAGTGAACTGAGCGCTATAAGAGTTCAATTTCAGCTTGGAAGCAAGAAATTTCGCTAAGTTAAATCTGGGCGTTCAGAGCATGACCATGCCTCCTTCGAAGGGCTATAACTTGAGCTACAGATGTCCAATTGATGTGCTTCTAGTTGTGTTGGAAAGCTGACATTCAGAGCTTTCCAACTATATATGGCAATCCATATTTGACATGAAATTAAGGCATGAGTGAAATACATCTTTAAGAGCCAAAAACAAGCAAAAAAATCAGCCAATGCTTCCACCAAGGTTCGAAGCTGGAGCCTCACTCCAAAGCAAAGTAGCGCTCACTTGGAGAGCACAGCACTCTCTTGGAGAGTATTGTCGTGCTCTCTCCCAAAGAAAATTCAAGGAAATTGGGCAAGAGTGCAACCACCAAGGCTTGAACACGGATACCTCACCAAGGAAGAAAGGATGCTACGCTCTTGGGGAGAGCTGAGCACTACCCTGATGCTGTTCAGGGAGCTTGTCATGCACATTGCAAGGCCAAAACAACGCTTGGATGCTGTGCTCTTGGTGAGAGCTGAGCACTCTAATGGGAGTGTCACCCATGGGCCAAAATCCAACCAAAATTTCATTTAAATTCAATTCTTCACCAATTTGAAAAAGGCCAAATCCAAATCAACCCACTCTTCTTCAAATCCAAAGCAAGCAAAGCCCATTAACTCAAAGGCATAAGGATCAATTAGATTAGAAATTTTATTTAAATTATAATTTGTTTCATTTTATTTTCATTTTGTAGAAGGCCTATATAAAGGCATCATTCTCATTTCATAGAGAAGGCTAACTCTAATAGAGAGCACTAGGGGGAATTAGGATTGAGAGCTGAGTTCTCTCCTCCTTGTTCTTGCTTTTGCGTTTCTTTCTTTTTGTTTGGAATTTTGGGTGGAGAATTGAAGGAATTCTGTTTCAATTCTCACTCTGAAATCTCTTTGTTCTTCTTCTAAATAATTCAAATTTTATTTGCTATTTTAAATCTTCTTCTTCTGCAACTTCAATTTCTCTTCTGCTACAATTTCCTATTGCTGCAAGTTTACAATTCAATTTACATTGAGCTTGATTTTGATCTTTTGTTCCCATTGCTTTCTGTTCTCATTTGCCTTCAATTTACTTTCAAGCAATTTGATCCTTCTGCAATTGTTCTGCATTTTATATTTCTGTCCATGATCTGATTTACTTTTCCTACAAGTTTAATTTCCATTCAATTGTTCTAAGCTTTGATCTATTGCTTCCTTTAATTTCTAGCACCCAGCCCTCCTTTACTTTTCATGCAATTTACCTTTCTTGTCATTTAAGTTCATGCAATTTACTTCTATTGGAATTTAAGTTTCAGCTATTTTACTTTCTTGTTCTTTAAGTTTCTTGCAATTTTACTTTCTGCATCTTTAAGATTCCTGCAATTTACATTCTATTGGCTACATTTCATCAAATTTCACTTCAATGTTAGCTTGACTAAACTAATCACCTACTAAAGTTGCTTGATCCATCAATCTCTGTGGGATCGACCTCACTCTAAGTGAGTTTTACTACTTGATGCGACCCGGTACACTTGCCGGTGAGTTTTAAGTGTTGGAATTCCGGTTCCAACCGATCATGTTTTTGGCGCCGTTGCCAGGGATTGATTTAGATCAACAATGATTAAGTGGGTGAGAAGTCTAGATCAAGCATTTTCTTTATTTTTGTTCTCTGTTTTAAGTTGATAGCAAGGTGTTTGAGCTATTGCTTCACTAAGAAATTCTTTCTTTGTCACATGAATTTCAATTTTCATTGATGTTGCATTTTACAAAATACAAATGGAGTTCAAATCATCTTATGGTCAAACAAAATTTTATGGGATATTACCCACCATCATCAATCTCTAATGGTGGCTGAGAATATCACCAAGAAAATACAAATTCTAAGCACTCCAATCCATGGAGATTTGCTTCAGAGACACAAGATGAGCAAGAAAACCATATGGGATATTTCTCTCCACCACAAAATGATGCAAGTCATGATTCTAATGGTGGCTGGGAAGAGAATTATAATGCTCCATATGATATTCATCCAAAGATATCATCACTTGACCATGCTTCAACAGAAAGCCCCTTTCAAAACTCACCACCCACACAAACTTCCATGAACCACTCAAGGTTCTCAAAGCTTGAGTCCATGCTCAAAAGATATGAGGAGAAGACAACGAAAGTTTAGAAAGAACAAGAGAAATCCCTCAAAAACATGGAAGTGATGTTAGCTCAATTGTTGAGTAGAAAGAAGAAAGAGGAAAAGCAAGATGAGGAAGCCCCGGTGTCAAGTGAAATTGCAAAAAAGGAAGTGGTGGTGAAAGTATTGGAACCTGAAACTGCACTTGAGATGACAAGAGAACCTGAACAATCACAACCTCCTCAAACTCCCTTGGACCAAAAAGTCTCAACAATTGACTCTGAAATTAAAAGATATGAAGAGGAGATGAAGAAATATTGGGAAGATCAACAAACCTCCTCAATGAAAAAGCTATTAAGTCAAATGTTGGGTGCAAAGAAAGGAGTGGAGGAGCAAGAAAGTGAGGAAGTCATTCCAGAAAATTTACACTCAAGTGAGGTAGAGAATTACATGAAGGAAGAGTTCATGGAACCACCAATTCAAAAGGCTCTGGATGAATACAAAACTCCAATAATCACACAGCAACCAAGTTTTGAATTCAAAAGAGTGAAGGCAACTAGCAAGAGCACCAATCTTATCCCTGATTCAGCAAGCAAGATCAATCAAGCCATTTGCAAAAGGAAGCTTGCTGAGGAAAGGCCAAGACAAGGGACAGTAGCTGAATATTCTCCCCCCTTAAGGTCATTCCTCTTAACAAACTAGAAGAAGTGGAAGAAAGTGAACAACATGTCAACCGTAGGTATAATTTCTCTTCTCTGCTTTGTTTTCTCTCTTTGCTTTGTTTAAATTCAATAAATTAGCATATGGTTACATTCTAAGTTTGGTGTTGCCCTGCAACAATTTGTTTTCAATCCCTTTGAATGATTGCATCAATTCTACATGGAAGTGTCACACTAAGATTCTAAGTTTGGTGTTGCCCTGCAACAATTTGTTTTCAATCCCTTTGAATGATTGCATCAATTCTACATGGAAGTGTCACACTAAGATTCTAAGTTTGGTGTTGCCCTGCAACAATTTGTTTTCAATCCCTTTGAATGATTGCATCAATTCTACATGGAAGTGTCACACTAAGATTCTAAGTTTGGTGTTGCCCTGCAACAATTTGTTTTCAATCCCTTTGAATGATTGCATCAATTCTACATGGAAGTGTCACACTAAGATTCTAAGTTTGGTGTTGCCCTGCAACAATTTGTTTTCAATCCCTTTGAATGATTGCATCAATTCTACATGGAAGTGTCACACTAAGATTCTAAGTTTGGTGTTGCCCTGCAACAATTTGTTTTCAATCCCTTTGAATGATTGCATCAATTCTACATGGAAGTGTCACACTAAGATTCTAAGTTTGGTGTTGCCCTGCAACAATTTGTTTTCAATCCCTTTGAATGATTGCATCAATTCTACATGGAAGTGTCACACTAAGATTCTAAGTTTGGTGTGCCGCTTATTTTTCTATGCAAGTCATTCAGCAACACCACTTGTTTGTATAATCATAATGTTCTTTGCACTGTTATCTTTCTTTTAGTTAGACAATTTTAGTTTTCTCTTTGTTTTTAGTCATTTCCTTGTTTTAAATGCTTTCTTTTATTTACTGTGTTTGTTAATACATTACCAAGAGAGCTTTATTCATGACAGATTCTTGGCTTGATAATTGTATTTAACATCTAACAGTTTCATTTGCTTAGTTTTTGTTCAAATAAATTGACATAGGATTGCATTCTAAGTTTGGTGTTGCTATGCAACAAAAATTTGCTTCTAATCTTTACTAGATACTTGCATTAATTCCAAGTGAAGTGTCACACTAAGTTTGGTGTGCCACTTATCTTTTATGCAATGTATTGTGCTCACCTTCTTATGTTTGCAATCACAATGTCTCTGTCTCTTGTGCCATGATTATTATCTTTAATTTTGCTTGCTTAGAACATATGTACTACTAACATTTTATTGTGTAAGACATTCAAGATCCATCTTAGCCCCATAGCCATTGTTCTAATTGTTGCTTAAGGATGAGCAAGCATTCTGAGTTTGACAAAGGAAAGAGGAAGAATAGAGGAAAAAGGACAACAATAATGAAGATAAACTACAAGATTGTAGAGCTCCTTTTCTTCTCATTTGTTTCCAGCACTTAAATTTCATGATTGACTTTATCTTCTCTATTTACATTTGTGTATGAATAAAGCATAGCTTGAATCTTGATTTGAAACATGTTGCTGTGGCATTATAACTACCAACTTGAGTTTTGTGAGTTCAAAAGCAATAAAGCATCATGATCATAAACAAACAAGGAATTAAAGAAGAACTTAGCATGTGCATACAAGTTTTGGAAAGCTAGTATGATTAATTGTTGCTCAATTGCATTGGATTTTATTTAATTGAAGTTTTCATCTAGTGCATTTTGTGAAATCTTTTGAAATCATGAAAACCTTGAAGAAGTAATTACAAATTAAGGCAAGAAAGAAAAAAGGGAAAGAATGAGAAAGCTGAAGGCTCTGAGTACCAATGATAATTCCATTGTTAAGTACTTATGGTGTTTATGTATCAAGCAAAAAGCTTGAAAACAAAATACTTAGAGTCAAGGCTAGGCTCAAAGTGCAAATGCACTCCCTCAAAGCTCAAGGCTCTGAGCATCAATGATTAGAGAGTCAAGAAAAGAAACAAATGAGCTTAATGAAGTCCTCTAATTAAATGCTTGTGGTGCTTATGTATCAAGTGGTAATACTTGAAAACAAAGCATTTAGAAGTCGTAGCTTTGTTATCAACTCATGGGGCAAAGCACGCAAAAAGGAGAAGCTAATAAGAAAATCAAAAGCTTGTTTCAAGGAAGAAATATAAGAGAAAGATTTCATAAAATGAGCTAGATGGAAGCATCAATCATTTACATTTCTTTTGTGATTGTAGCATGCATAAGAAACTAGCTTACCATGAACATTAACTTGCTATTCTTCTTACCTTGGATTGTCAATCTTAAGTGCATAATTCTTTTCTTGCTTGGGGACAAGCAAGGTTTAAGTTTGGTGTTGTGATGACATGTCATCATGTCATGTTTTTCTATGCTTTTTCATACAAGAAATTGATGATTTGAGCTTAAATATTGAATGCTTTTGTGCTTAATTTGTATATTTTTTTGATCTTTTAATTTTATAAATCTTGTAGGAAATAAGAAGAAAAAGAAGCAAAGAAGCACAAAATAAGCTAAAAAGGAGAAAAAAAGAGCTTTGGGACACACTTTGAAGTTGGAGCACACTTTGGAGCCTTAGGCCACGCTTTTAAAAGCGTGGCCCATGACCAAATCAAGGAGTGCTGTGCTCATTGAGTGAACTGAGCGCTATAAGAGTTCAATTTCAGCTTGGAAGCAAGAAATTTTGCTAAGTTAAATCTGGGCATTTACAGCATGACCATGCCTCCTTCGAAGGGCTATAACTTGAGCTACAGATGTCCGATTTATATGCTTCCAGTTGCGTTGGACAGACGACATTCAGAGCTTTCCAACTATATATGGAAATCCATATTTGACATGAAATTGAGGCACGAGTGAAATGCATCTTTAAGGGCCAAAAACAAGCAAAAAAATCAGCCAATGCTTCCACCAAAGTTCGAAGCTGGAGCCTCACTCCAAAGTAAAGTAGCGCTCACTTGGAGAGTACAGTGCTCTCTTGGAGAGCATTGTCATGCTCTCTCCCAAAGAAAATGCAAGGAAATTGGGCAAGAGTGCAACCCCCAAGGCTTGAACACGGATACCTCACCAAGGAAGCAAGGATGCTGCGCTCTTGGGGAGAGCTGAGCGCTACCCTGATGCTGTCCAGGGAGCTTGTCACGCACATTGCAAGGCCAAAACAAAGCTTGGATGCTGTGCTCTTGGTGAGAGCTGAGCGCTCTACTAGGAGTGTCACCCATGGGCCAAAATTCAACCAAAATTTCATATAAATTCAATTCTTCACCAATTTGAAAAAGTCCTAATCCAAATCAACCCACTCTTCTTCAAATCCAAAGCAAGCAAAGCCCATTAACTCAAAGGCATAAGGATCAATTAAATTAGGAATTTCATTTAAATTGTAATTTGTTTTATTTTATTTTCATTTTGTAGAAAGCCTATATAAAGGCATCATTCTCATTTCATAGAGAAGGCTAACTCTACTCGAGAGCACTAGGGGGAATTAGGATTGAGAGCTAAGTTTTCTCCTCCTTGTTCTTGCTTTTACATTTCTTACTTTTTGTTTGGAATCTTGGGTGGAGAATTGAAGGGATTCTGTTTTAATTCTCACTCTAAAATCTCTTTGTTCTTCTTCTAAATAATTCAAATTTTATTTGCTGTTTTAAATCTTCTTCTTTTGCAACTTCAATTTCTCTTCTGCTACAATTTTCTTTTGCTACAAGTTTACAATTCAATTTACATTGAGCTTGATTTTGATCTTTGGTTCCTATTGCTTTCTATTCTCATTTGCCTTCAATTTACTTTCAAGAAATTTGATCCTTCTGCAATTGTTCTGCATTTTATATTTCTGTCCATGATCTGATTTACTTTTCCTACAAGTTTAATTTTCATGCAATTGTTCTAAGCTTTGATCTATTGCTTCCTTTAATTTCCAGCACCAAGCCCCCCTTTACTTTTCATGTAATTTACCTTTCTTGTCATTTATGTTCATGCAATTTACTTCTCTTGCAATTTAAGTTTCAGCTATTTTACTTTCTTGTTCTTTAAGTTACTTGCAATTTTACTTTCTGCATCTTTAAGATTCCTGGAATTTACAGTCTGTTGGCTACATTTCATCAAATTTCACTTCAATGTTAGCTTGACTAAACTAATCACCCACTAAAGTTACTTGATCCATCAATCCCTGTGGGATCGACCTCACTCTAAGTGAGTTTTACTACTTGATGTGACCCGGTACACTTGCCGGTGAGTTTTAGGTGTTGGAATTCCGGTTCCAACCCATCATGGAGCACTTGAGAGACATTTCCCCTGGAGTGTGTTCGTGCACGAAGGACCGTGCAATGCTTAAGTGTGGAGGAGGATTCACCATTTTTGGGGAGTAAACTTTCTTTTCGAACACTTTGCACTTTATTTTTGTTTCCTTTTATTATGTTCTTGTAGATATTTGTAGTATCTTTTATTGTTGCATTGCATTTTCTTCTAGTATATATATCTTAGCTTATACTATTGTATTTTCCATTTTTAGTTGGTATATATTTTATGTATGTTGCATTTTTGCATATTTCACTTAGTATATATTTTTTATAGATAGAAGTTGTGATTGGATTATGTGAAAATCATAGCAACTAGTTCAATTTTGGTCCTAATTGTTCATGTTAATTTGTGCGATGTTGAAAATTATGAAGAGAACTAGGAAATCTTTTAAATTTCATCCATCACATCATACATACATATAGGAAATAATTTTGGTGAAAAACAACAAAAATTTCCAAGATTTTTGTTTTTAGGGCGTTCTATTGAATTGATTTGGAAAATTGTTTTTAAACTTGCTTGAATGATTTTTATGGAACATAGAAGAGAGATAGAACAAATAACCCTGTGAGTTGTTGAGCCTACAATGAGTGGTTTCATATTTTAACCACTATTTTGTTCTTGTGTGATATGCTCCTTCTATGATTGTGATCTTGGTTTTGCTTGATTCTTTATTTCTGATATTTGATGTTTGAATGCATTGAGCATGATTGAGGCCATTATTTCAATTAAAGCTTACTCACCCATATAGCCATACCCTTACATCTACTATTGTTAACCCTTTGAGCCTTAATTAATCCCATTGTTTGAAATATCACCACATCACAACCTTAAGCGAAAAACCATGAATAACCTTGAATTGCTTATTTGATTAGCTTAGGTTAAGGTGTGTGTTTCATTTAAGTGTGGAGGAAATCTTTAGAAAATATTGGTAGTGAATGAAAATGTTTGCTTTGGGTATTTCAGGGAAAAATTTGAAAAATGGGACAAAATAAAAAGAAAAAGAAATAGAAAAGAAAAAAAATAAAATGAAAGAAAAAAAGATAGTAATAAGATGGGACAAAAGTTATCCCAAAGAAAATGGAAAAAATGAATAAGAATTGCATATGTGTTTTGAATAGAAACTAAGGCATGAATGTGTGTGAAAAGAAGTAATGGGTGGCTAGAATGCATTTTTGTGATTTCATTGATATAGGTTGAGTTGGATACTTAACCTAATCAAAGATTCAATCTTTTAGTCCACTTAGCCATATATTCATCTTACCCTTACCCCAACCCCATTACAACCTTCTAAATACCTCATGACACTTGCATTCATGCATCACATATTTTTTGATTGTTAGATGAAAAGCAAATCCATGAAAGCACGATTAGGAGGAGACTTGAGTGAATTGACCCTAACCACCGAGTGATTAGAGTGTATACACACCTAGTGAGGGTTCGATCACTCAATTCTATGTTTCCACCCTTCTTATCATGTATATTCTTGCAAGTTGCTTCATTTTGGAATTTGAATCAATTCTTTGGATTTTGATTGCATTGAGCTACTTCTTTTCTTAACCCTATATGTCTATACTCTTGGTTGGAAATTTGATTATTTGTTTTCACCAAATCAATAGGAACTATATATATATATATATAATATACTTGCATGCATATAGATTTATATATATAGATATATATATATAGCATAGTTTCATGCATGTACGTAGTGCATTGAATAACTTGCTTGCCTTCTGTCATTCTCCTTTGATTGTGATTAGCATAAGTGATGAGATATTTTGGAGGAAAAATAAATTTCTCCCAAAACACACAAATCTAACCGGCAAGTGTACCGGGTCGTATCAAGTAATAAAAACTCACGGGAGTGAGGTCGATCCTACAGGGATTGAAGGATTGAGCAATTTTAGTTTAGTGGTTGATTTAGTCAAGCGAATTAAGATTTGGTTGATGGTTTTGTGACTTGCAGAATTAAATTGCATTGAAGTAAAGAGAACAAGAAATAAATTACTGAAACTTAAAGAACAAGAAATTAAATGGCAGAAACTTAAAGTGCAAGAAATGTAAATTGCGGAATCTTAAAGTGCAAGGAATGTAAATTGCTTGAAATGTAAAGGGGATTGGGATGTGGATTTGCAGAAATTTAAACAAGGAAAAATTAAATTGCATCAAACAGAAGAAGGAAAGGGAATTGGGATTG
>NC_029793.2:65794130-65796366 GCF_000816755.2 Arachis ipaensis
TTCTCTTGCCAACGTTAGCCTCCAAGTTAGGTGGCTAACGTTGGCTCAAACGTGGGGAGCCCAGGGAGTAATCTTCATGCCTAACGTTATCCTCCAAGTTAGGGGGCTAACGTTGGGGCTAACTTCATGCCTCCTGGTTCAATTTCACTTATTCCATTGTCCTCTCTTTGCTTCTAGCCATTCCTCTTCGCTTCAACCTTTCTCCAAGCTTTCTTCACCTATCATTAATCAACCAAACTTATCAAAGCTATGCTCAAAATCATGAGATATTCATTCTTTCATAATATGCAACAAATATAGCATAAAACCTCATGAAATGGCATAAATTCATATATGGTTGGTTCAATCAAGGGAAACATGAAAATCTACTCAATTAGCTTGCTTGTAGCTCAAGAAAGTGCATAATTCTAATGAAAACTAAAGAAAAAGACTAGCTAAAATAGGCTAGGATGACTTGTCATCACAACACCAAAATTAAAGCTTGCTTGTCCCCAAGCAAGAAATGAATTATTAAGAAGAAAGAATGAAATGGAAGAGGAAGTTCATGCTAGCAGAGTATTATTGATAGTTCATGGGGTTTTATGTGGATATGCAAATACTCACTTCTTATTGACTCCTAGGCCTAGAAAGTCTCCTTCAAGCTTCAAGTGACATACTGCTATGACCTCTCATTATTCCTTTATCCTTGGCTATTACTTTATTCAAAAGCTTTATTTGAGTGTCATGTGTAGCAAGTTCATTTTCTTTTCTTTATACTTGACACATTATTCACCATAGACACTTGGCTCACATTCCTTCTTAAAACATTGATGCCCAGCACCTCTTTGGGCTACTAAATGCCTTGTAGTTAGGTTGCTCTTGATAGTGGACTTTCAGCTGATGATCCCGGGTTAGTTAACCCAAGTCACCAAGTGTTGAGACACTCCTAAGAGCTTACTAATCTAAGCAGATCCTAGTACAAAAACATCACAGGCATATATTTTAAGGTTCAAGCTATTGGTGTCCAGCTTTGTTTCTTTTTGTTTTTCTTTTGTTTTGCCACTTTTTGGCTCTCTTTGTTCTTTCCTTCTTTTTGTTTTTCTTTCTAACCAAGGAATTTAATTCAATTGAGATTCATAGACAGTAGGCCACTCTTTACTTAGAAGGAGATATCCTAGCTCTTTATTCATTCAAAGTGAGCTATTATACAATCACACACATACCACCACTTACTTTTATTCTACTTCTAACTAACAGAGACTATTTTACTTCACATTCAAACTGTTCTTTTATTGAATTAAAAGATGCAGGGGACAACACATGCTTCTTGTTAAGTGAAAATGAACACACAAGCAAACATAAAAACTAGCCTACTTATTTTGAAAGAAACAAACACAATGCAAAGTTAGGAGCAAGGAGCAAGTCCACCTTTCATTTGTCATGCCTCTTCTTTCTCCTTTCATACACTTGGCTGCTAGTGTTCCCACCATCCTTGTTTGGTGCCTGTTGATCTTGCCAAAAGCCAGCATTATTCATAGCCTTAGCATTAAGGCTCTCTCCCTGTTAACTTCTGAGGTGTTCACTGTCCCCAGAATTGATCTTTTCATCAATTCATACCATCCTTTTGCTTCCGGAATGAGGTTACATCTCTTCAGGAACTTGTATCTGTTCTTGTTGTCTCCTTCCCATTCTGAGTTCTCAAAAAAAATGTCTCTTGCAATCTCCTCATAATCTTGATCCTCAGTCAATCTTTGTTGGTATCCCGATTCATCAAAGCGGACTGACTTTAGTTTCAAGACTTTCTTGATTGCCTCCGGGCTAAAGTCTACTTCCACCCCACGCACATAGCTCTTGTACGTTGGGGGTTCACGCATGTCAATCCTTGGGACATTTGCATAGAACTCTCTTATGATATTGGTATTAACTCGGGTGGCTGGTGATGTAAGTTCCTCCCATCTCCTCTTCCGGATTTTGTTCTTTGTTCTTTATTTCTCGTTCATCCATTGAATTTGCATTTGATGAGACCAAGACTTGAACCTCCATTGGTCATACTCATGTGTTTCTTCCTCTACTATTGGATCTTTTCCTTTTCGTCGTTTGGTTCTTGAGGAGGATGCCATGATTACTTAGTTGGTTGAGAGGTGATGTGAAGAATGTTGGAGAGTTTGATGTGTGTTTGGAGGAAAAAGAGATGAGGTCCAGACTTGCTATGACAAGAAGTTATGAAGAGAAGTTTAAGTGGTTGGAGTTTAAAGTA
>NC_029793.2:65796393-65827817 GCF_000816755.2 Arachis ipaensis
GTGGTTGGTGCTTGTAGGGCCTCAATTTGTCTCCCCTGACCGTGATCCTCTTCTTTGTTCTCTGGTGTTCAATTTCAGCATGTTCTAATGATAGTATGTTGCTGACAGTGTAGTAATTCTCGGTTTGTTGATTTGCCTCCAGCTGTTGATATATCAGTTTCACTTTGTCACCTTTAGAAAGCCCCTCTGTTGGAATCTTTCTATTCTTCCAGCCCCTTTTTGCTTTGTTCCTGCGCTTCATCTTTCCTTTTGTTGATCTTTCTTTTCTGGCTGCAGGCTTTCCTTGGGGACCTCTCTTCTCAGTGGCCAGTACTCTAACATCTTTTTGGGCTTTTTCATCAGTCTGCACAGTCCTTAACATTGGGATGTTGCTGTGACTTTCCTGATCACTCTTCATATAGTCTTTCTTCTCCTTGCTGAATTGTGCCTCTGGTAATACCTTCAGAGTGATGCTCTGGTCATGCATCCTGAGAGTTAATTCCCCTTCCTCTACGTCTATGATAGCTCTAGCAGTGGCCAAGAATGGCCTTTCCAGTATAACAGAATCGGTTTTCATCCTGATGACTCTTTGGGGTGGATAGAATTTGGCTAGAAATTTAGTTACCAAGTCATCCCAACTAGTGATACTTGCTTGGGGAAAAGTTTCAAGCCATTGTGCAGCCTTATCCCTTAATGAGAACGGGAACAGCAGAAGCTTGTAGGTTTCAGGATTCACGCCATTGGATTTAACAGTGTCACAGATCCTTAAGAAGGTAGATAGATGTTGATTTGGATCCTCCAATGGTCCTCTCCCAAATGAGCAGTTGTTTTGGACCAATGTGATGAGTTGTGGCTTCAGTTCAAAGTTATTTGCATTGACATTAGGGGTGAGAATGCTGCTTCCACAATGTCTAGCATTTGCAAAGGTATAGGAAGCCAATACTCTCCTTTGTTGTGGTTGATTATTAACTCCTCCTCCTGGATTAGATGTATCTCCTTCCATCTCGTGGTATTCTTCCTCAGATTCTTCTTCTCCAACAATATTTTTCCCTCTTTCGGCTCTTCTTATCCTTCTAAGAGTTCTCTGATCAGCTTCAGATAAAATAGGAACGGATCTCCCTGTATCTGACATACAAACAAGACAAAAGAAACACCAGCAAGATCACTTCAATCTATTGCTAGAATGAAATTTAGTTCAAGCAAATATTCAAACAGTTAGTGGGTTATTCAAAAATTAAAGAAAAAGTGCTTGATCTAGATTACCACTTCACTTAATCATTGTCAATCTAATCAATCCCCGGCAACGGCGACAAAAACTTGATGAGATATTTTGGAGGAAAAATAAATTTCTCCCAAAACACACAAATCTAACCGGCAAGTGTACCGGGTCGTATCAAGTAATAAAAACTAACGGGAGTGAGGTCGATCCCACAGGGATTGAAGGATTGAGCAATTTTAGTTTAGTGGTTGATTTAGTCAAGCGAATTAAGATTTGGTTGATGGTTTTGTGACTTGCAGAATTAAATTGCATTGAAGTAAAGAGAACAAGAAATAAATTGCTGAAACTTAAAGAACAAGAAATTAAATGGCAGAAACTTAAAGTGCAAGAAATGTAAATTACGGAATCTTAAAGTGCAAGGAATGTAAATTGCTTGAAATGTAAAGGGGATTGGGATGTGGATTTGCAGAAATTTAAACAAGGAAAAATTAAATTGCATGATGGCATAAATTCATATATGGTTGGTTCAATCAAGGGAAACATGAAAATCTACTCAATTAGCTTGCTTGTAGCTCAAGAAAGTGCATAATTCTAATGAAAACTAAAGAAAAAGACTAGCTAATATAGGCTAGGATGACTTGTCATCAATAAGGACATGCTATTTTTTAAGTGAGGGGGAATTGATGATTCCATATTTGACGATATATTTTAGTTTGATTTAAGTGGATTTCATCATATAAACCCACATTTATTCATCAAAATAGCTTTCTTTTGTGTTCTCTCCCTAAATTGAGCCTAATTGTAAAAACATGCAATTTTGTGCTTAATTTAGTCAATTTTATTCCACTTTCATTCCATTTGATGCCTTGATATGTTTGATGAGTAATTTCAGGTGTAATAGGTAGGAATGGCTTGATGAGAGTAGAAGAAAAGTATGGAATTGGGAGAAAACATGAAGAAATCAAAAAAGAGAAGCATTTCAGGTTGTGCCCACGCACACCTTCTATGCCCACGCACAAGGGTCAAAATCAGTACTTGTGCCCACGCATAGGTATGTGCTCATGCACAAAACGGAAATCAGCAAGTGTGCCGATGCACAACTTCTGTGCGTACGCACAGGAGGAAAATCAGCATGTGTGCGTACGCACAGGTACCAGTGCATGACTTCATTAAAAAGTCACGTGGCTCGCAATTTAAGGGGCTTTTTGGCCCATTTTTGAAGGCTTCGGAGCATATATGAAGGGGAAAGCAACACCATATCACACCGTACATTACCATACTTCATAGAATACATTTTAGGAGTAGTTTTAGGGTAGTTTAGTTTAGGTTTTCTCTTAAATTTTCTTAGGTTTAATTAGGGTTTGTAGCATTTTATACTACAATTTTGGTCTTGGATTTTTCTATCTCATTGTAAGTATTTCTTTAATTCCTCTTTTATTACATTACTTGTTCTACACTTTCGTATATTTTCAATTCATTTGTCAATATATGCATAGTTTTGCAATTTTGAGTTTTGGTTCATGAATTTGATGTTTGATGGTTTTTATATGTTTATTAGATTGCCATTGTTGATTTTTTTCTTTTGTGGTTCATAGATTTTATCATTTTTCCAATTTTGTAATGTTTTATGATTATGCCATCTATGTGTTTGATGAAATGCCAATTTTGATTATGGGGTAAATTTCCACCCCTTGGCTTGGAGGAAGTGAGTATATGGATTAATAGAGCCATAGTGTCTAATATTTTGTGATAATTCTTGGGTTTTTAGTTGTTATTATTTTTACTAACGCTAGCTTCTTACAAAGGTAATTAGTAAGTTAGCTAGGATTTGTAGATTAATAACAATTATACTCACTTGACCTATCCTTCGATGTTAAGGATTGACTTAGTGAGATTAATACATCATAATAATCATATTTGTAGTTACGGCAAGGAAGGAATTCCATAACTCTTCCCAAGTCAAGGCTCCATTTATGTTTTGAAACACATTCTCATCAATTTTGAGTCTTGTCGATATTACATACATAGTTATTTTATTCCTTCATTAGTTTATTAATTTCAATTTTGATTGTTCTTTTATCTCTTTATTTGTTTACTTCAATCATTGAAACCTTTTGCTTCTCACAACCAAAATTGTGTGCTCTTAGGCATTAGTGATGAGTCCATATTTTCCAATGTATTTTGACTTAATTTCAAGGGATTCTAGAATATGAACTCACACTTAAGCACAAAAATAGCATACTTTTGTGTTTGATCCCTAATTTGATTCTGAATGTGAAAACATGCGTTTTAATGCTTATATTATTGATTTTTAATCCCACTTTTATGTCATTCAATGCCGTGATATGGTTTGTGAGTAATTTGATGCACGGAAAACTCGTCTCTCAATAAATTCCTCTTCGGCAAGTATACCGAATTGTCGTCAAGTAATAACTCACAAAAGAGTGAGGTCGAATCCCACAGAGATTAACGGATTAAGCAATCAATGGTTAATTGATTATCCTAGATAGACGAAACAGATTGGAGTGATAAGCAACAAGAAAATTTAAATGGCATAAAAGTAAAGAAAGCAATAAAGTGCAAAAAAGTAAAATGGCAAGAAAAGTAAATGTAAGAACAAAAAAATAAAATGAACATTGGGATGAAGAGATATTGCAATCCTCCGGATCAAGTTCATTCTCATCTCTTCCTCAATCAATGCGTTCATTGATCTCCTTAGCAATCTTAAGTGATCGAATTACAATTCCTTTGGAAGCTAACGTGGGTCTTTTTGCTTCGCAAACGTTAGTGGAGATCACCTTTTCCACTAACGTTGGCATCTCCCTTTCCTTCCACGTTACTTCCCACGTTAATGTAGTTAACGTGGAAGCTAATGTGGGTCTTCTTGCACCTTCGCTAGCGTTATTGGCACTCACTTTTGCCACTAACGCTACTCTTTCTTCAAAGTTGATGCCATTAACGTTCCCACTAACGTTCCAACTTTCCTTCCTTCCACGTTAGTGTAACTAACGTAGCCGCTAACGTGGCTCTTCTTTGCTTCTTGTTACCTGAAATCAATCAAACAAAGTGCATCAAAGTCTTGCTCTTAATCATGGGATCATGCATCATCCATTTTATTATTCAATTCATGCATAATTCTCATGAAATCATTCAAAATTCACAATGTTTGCTTGAATCATGGTATGAATGCATTTTCAACCAAATACTTGCTTATTTCCTAAGAAAATGCATGAAACCAACCTAAAGCATAAAAAAAATGGCTAGTAAAACTAGCCAAGATGCCCTGGCATCACAACACCAAACTTAAATCTTGCTTGTCCCCAAGCAAGAAAAGAAAAAAAAAACTATGCACAAAGAATTCTCTTAATTTGAATGCATTGAAGAATTGCTTATGATGCCTTTGTTGGTGAAGTGAATAAGTGACAGTGGGGTTAACTCTAATTTGTATGCTTATGCAAGGATTCCAGTGCTCATTAGTCCTTACATTTTGGAAGTCATAGATCTTTGGACTTTCATTCAAATGATATTATGGAAATCTCTTTATAGATTGTCACCTTGAAGCAGCACTTTTTTCTAGCATTTTTCTTTCTTTTTTTTTTTTTTTGGAATTCGGCCTCGACTCTAGGTGTCATGTATCAAAGCGGCTTTTTAAGATAAGCTTTCAATCAATACTCCCAAACCAGTTGGTCTAAGGTATTAGGTGTTGAAGCACCCCTTAGGATTTACTTGCTCAAGCCTCTCTCTTTGATACAAATTCACCATAAGCATTTAACTAGGACAATAACTCTTTGAGTTCTTGTTTCTTTCTTTTTCTTCCTAGTAATTGATGCTCAGAGCCTTGGGCTTGTTCTTTGTTTTTATTTTTTTTTTGTTTTTCTTTTGTTACTGCTTCTTGGATCAATAGATGTTTGAGAAATTTCATAATACTTCTCTAAACTTCATTTCCTGTCTATGAGCTCTCATGCAAGTTTTCACAAACATGCAACCTCAATACACAATCATACAATCAGAACCTCCACTCCTCTTAATCTTTTGCTTGCCCCAAGATTTATAAAATTCTTCAGCACTTTCCTTTCAGAAGAATAATTTGCATTTTAAGTGTAATGGGTGCAAGCAAAATTCAAGATGATAATCATGATATCAGAGCAACATGTTACAAATCAAATATCAACTATGCTTATTTCACAAGGAGTAATCACACATGCATACAAAGAAAATAGAAGACAATCATGCAAATTAAAGTGCTGGAAATAAGTAAGAGGAGAAAGGAACTTTACCACCTTGTATTTTATCTTCATTATTGTTGTCCTTTTCCTCCTATTCTTCCCCTTCCCATACCAAACTTAGAATGATTGCTTATCCTCAAGCAACAAGTAAAACAGTGGTGATGGGGTCTATGATGGATCATGAATGTCTTAGAATGAAGTGTGAGTATGCATGTGTTTCAGCAAGCAAGATTAAGGATCACAATAAAGGCACAAGAACTAAAAATAGAAACATTATGATGGCATTAATAAGTGGTGTTGGCATGGTACTTTGCATGAAAGTTAAGTGGCAACACCAAACTTAGTGTGACACTGTCATTTTAGAATGATGCAAATACTTAGTGAAGATTGAAAATCATTTTGTTGCATGGCAACACCAAACTTAGAATGCAATCATATGTCAAATTATTGAAAGTAAACTAAGCAAGGAAAGAAAATGTTACCTACGGTTGGGTTGCCTCCCAACAAGCGCTCTTTTAATGCCATTAGCTTGACATGTTATTCATGAATTTCTTCCTCTTCTTCCGGTTTGTTAAGAGGAATGACCTCAAGAGGAAAGAGGAGCCAGTTAATGCCCCTTGTTTTGAGTGCCTCTCCCCAGCAAGCCTTCTTCTGTTGTTAGCTTGAGTAAACTTGCTTGTTGGGGTAGGAGTGGGATGGCTTTTAGTTGACCTTTTCTTCTTCATGGATATTATCCTTCTTTTCTTGGTCACCATCCTCTTTTTAGTGCTCATGTTGATTGCCTTTACCACCTTGCTTTTAGGATTTGGGTATTGTATGATGGGTGGAGCATCCTCTTCATCAAGTGCTTCTTGAATTGGTAGTTCAATGAACTCATCCTTTATGCAACTCTCTGTTTCATTGGAGTAGTGTGGACTCCCTTGATTGACTTCCTCCCTTTCTTCTGCATGATATTGCATTGAGCCTTTTGGGAGTGAGTTTGCATTTTCTTTTGTCACCCTTAGTAGCCTCTGTGGGTATGGAGCTTTGGGCTTATATACTATCACAGCCTCCTCCTTCTTCATATGAATCTCACTTGGTATGACTGCCTCTTTTTCTTGTTCTTCTGATTCCTCCCTTGTTCTTGACCTTTGAATGAACTCCTCTATTTCTGGAAAGCGTGAAGTGGTCTCTCTTTGTAATCTCATCTCTTCAGTGAATTGTTCTTCAGAATAGAGTTGTGCATTCTGTCTCAATTTTTCTTCATGGTCACTTTTTGCTATTTTCTCCTCTTCGTTTGTCTTTATTATTTCTTCAAGGAGGAGTTCTATCCTAGCGAGTATCTCTTCTTCTCAACTTTTTTTTTGAGTTCTTCCATGATGAGTTCCATCCTAGCAAGTCTATCTAAAGGTGGTGGGGTAGGTATTAATGGTTGGTCGGGGTTGGCTTGTGAATGGAATTGGTTGTTTTGTGGTTGTGTGTTCTGAAAGTGGTATGACTCTTGTGGGTAGTGGATTGAGTTTTGTGGATGGTAAAATGAATTGTATGAATTTGGGATAGACTTTTGTGCTGAGGCATACTCAAATGATGAAGAATTTAGGCATGTAAAACTTGGAGGTGAGGTTGTATAATTGAGAGGTGATGGCTCTTGATGAATGGGGTATGGATGAGTGAAATCTCCTTGATTTTGATCTTCCCAGCCACAACTTGAGTGGTGATGAATTTCACCAAAATATGGACCATTTTGTGGCTCTGGAAAGTACCCCATTTCATGTTCTTGATACTCCCATCCACCATGAGCATAGTAAAGTGAATCATTCTGTAGTGGTGGAGAGTTTCCCATGAAATTTGATTGACTAAAATATAATGGATGCTCCTTTCTTTCCTGCAGAAAGCTCTGTCTCAAACAATAATCACCAAAAGAAATTGGAATCTCCATTGTCACAGATGAAGAAATTCTCAGTGAGGCAATATCACAAACAGTTAGTTAGCAAAAGAAAATAAAGAAGCAAAAGAAAATAAAGACAAAAGAAAAGTGTCTAATCTAGTAAATCAATCAACCGGTAGTTTGTTAATCACAATTAATCCCCGGCAACAGCGCCATAAACTTGATGCATGGAAAACTTGTATCTCAACAAATTCCCCTTCGGCAAGTATACCGAATTGTCATCAAGTAATAACTCACAAAAGCGTGAGGTCGAATCCCACAGAGATTAACGGATTAAGTAATCAATGGTTAATAGATTATCCTAGTTAGACGAATCAGATTGGAGTGATAAGCAACAAGAAAATTTAAATGGCATAAAAGTAAAGAAAGCAATAAAGTGCAGAAAAGTAAAATGGCAAGAAAAGTAAATGTAAGAACAAAAAAATAAAATGAACATGGGGATCAAGAGATATTGCAATCCTCGGGAACAAGTTCATTCTCATCTCTTCCTCAATCAATGTGTTCATTGATCTCCTTGGCAATCTTAAGTGATCGAATTACAATTCCTTGTAATTCAATCTCTCAAATCTTGATCAATAGCCAATTCCTTGGTCAATTGCTCATGAGAAGAGATGAAGTATGGTCACTGATTATACCACATGCTTTCCCAAATCAAGTGTTGGTAGGGTTATAGTCACATACCCATCCAACCCCAATTTGGTCCAACATGAGAAAGCATTTCTAGCATGATCTCTTCATTCCTCTTCCACGGTTCAGAAGAGATCCAAGTATGAATAGCTTCTTTTCCAAGATAACTACCCAATTGGATGAAGATTGAAAGTTTTCTAGAGAAAAGATAGAAGAAGAAGAATAAGAACTACGATTGATCCATTGAATCACAATAGAGCTCTCTAACCCATTGAAAAGAGTTAGTTGATCATTGCTCTACCAAAATAGAAAAGAAAGAAATGCAGAAAAATAAAGATGAAGATTAAAACTGAAATTGAAACTTCAAAATTCATAAATGAAAAGTACAAAGAAAAGAAAGAGAAGGAAAAGTGTGTGAGGGGAGGGAGTCCGAAGACCCCTCTTCAATCCCTCATTCCCGAATTTTAGTCCCCTTGAATGTAAAAGCTAAGGCCCTTATATAGGCTCTCCTAAATTACAAAATGAAATTAAAAGCAATTTACAATTAAATGAAAATTCCTATTCTAGATGCTTCTTGTGGCCTTGATTGGTTGACACTTGTGGGCTTGCTTCCTTGAGGTTGGGTGGTCCTTGAAAGAGAATCAAGTTGAGGTCCAGGTGCTAATGTCAGTGCTAACGTTAGCCACACTAACGCTACATGTGTGGCGTTAGTGCTAAAGTTAGTGTGGCTAACGTCACACTTGCTACCCAGTTGGTATTTTTGGGGCTTAAAAAATGCCTCTGGTTTGTGCTCTAATTTCATGCCCAATATAGAGTATTATATATCGTTGGAAAGCTCTGAATGTCAGCTTTCTAACGCAACTCGAATCACCTCAATTGGACCTCTGTAACAAAAGTTATGCTCATTTGAAGTGGACAAGGTCGCTGGCCTAGTTGCTGGCGTTATTGGAAAACGTGAGTGCCAATAACGTCCGCGTTCAGGGGATGAAAATTGCCAGGTTCTGGAGCTCAAACTTAATTTTCACCCATACTATTATATATTGTTAGAAAGCCCTGGATATCTAATTTTCAACGCCTTTGGAAGCGCATCATTTGGAGATCTGCAGCTCGAGTTACACTTCTTGGAACGTGAATAGGTCAGCTGGTCTTACTACAGGTTGATACCATATTCATCTTTGCACTTTCGGGGCAGGTTTTCTCCCTCAAATTTAGTTTCCACCATGTAGTGCCATATATGCTTGGAAAGCTCTAGAATCCTACTTTCCAATGCCACTGGAATCACCTCATTTGGAGCTTTGTGGCTCAAGTTATTCTTGTTTGAAGAAGGCATGGTCAGGCTGCTGGGTGAGAATTTTGCCCACGTTAACTACCTCGTTAATGTAGTTAACGTGGAAGCTAACGTGGGTCTTTTTGCTTCGCAAACGTTAGTGGAGATCACCTTTTCCACTAACTTTGGCCTCTCCCTTTCCTTCCACGTTAGTTCCCACGTTAATGTAGTTAACGTGGAAGCTAACGTGGGTCTTTTTGCTTCGCAAACGTTAGTGGAGATCACCTTTTCCACTAACTTTGGCCTCTCCCTTTCCTTCCACGTTAGTTCCCACGTTAATGTAGTTAACGTGGAAGCTAACGTGGGTCTTCTTGCACCTTCGCTAGCGTTATTGGCACTCACTTTTGCCACTAACGTTGCTCCTTCTTCAAAGTTGATGCCATTAATGTTCCCACTAACGTTCCAAGTTTCCTTCCTTCCACGTTAGTGCCCACGTTAGTGTAACTAACGTAGCCACTAACGTGGCTCTTCTCTGCTTTTTGTTACCTGAAATCAATCAAACAAAGTGCATCAAAGTCTTGCTCTTAATCAAGGGATCATGCATCATCCATTTTATTATTCAATTCATGCATAATTCTCATGAAATCATTCAAAATTCACAATGTTTGCTTGAATCATGGTATGAATGCATTTTCAACCAAATACTTGCTTATTTCCTAAGAAAATGTATGAAACCAACCTAAAGCATACAAAAAATGGCTAGTAAAACTAGCCAAGATGCCCTGGCATCATAATTTCAGGCCTTAGAGGCAAGAATGGATGACCAAAAAGGAAAGGAAGCATGATAAACCACTATTTTATTGTTTATCTTGTACTCAATTGAGTGGTTTTTATCAAGTCTTTGTACACTTATTCATACTAATTGCATGGTTTTACATTTTCCTTCCTAATCTTGTGCTTTGATTGAAAACATGTTTCCTGGGCCTTTAAATTGCTAATTTTAATCCTCTCTTATTACCATTCGATGTCTTAATATGTGTGTTAAGTGATTTCAGGATTTATAAGGCAGGAATGGCTTAGAGGATAGAAAGGAAGCATGCAAAAGTGGATGGAATACAAGAAGTTGAAGAAATTGCTAAGCTGTCCAGCCTGACCTCTTCGTACTTAACTGACCATAACTTGAGCTACAGAGGTCCAAATGAGGCGGTTCTAGTTATGTTGGAAAGCTAACATTAGGGGCTTCAAAATGATATATAATTTGCTATAGTTGCTTTGCAGATAAGTGATGCGCACGAGTGAAACCACGCGCACGCGTGGATCTGCGCAAATCCAGCGACCTGTATGTTTCTGAATTCGCCCCCAGCGATTTCTGGGCTGTTTCTGACCCAGTTTTTGGCCCAAAAAATACAGATTAGAGGCTATAAAGTGGGGGAATCCATTCATTCATTCGCAAAACTCCACAATTAAAAATTTGAGGTTCTAGATATAGTTTCTAGAGAGAGAGGCTTTCTCCTTTCTCTAGCTTTTAGGATTTAGGATTTCTCTTAGGTTAGGTTTACTTCTTCTCCATTCCAGGTTCAATGTTCCTTTAATTTAGTTTTTCTTCTACTTTTATTTATTGTACTACTTTAGTGTGATTATTTTCCCAATTTGGTTTATGAACTTGATTCCAGGGCATCATGGCTAGTTTTACTAGCCATTTTTTGTATGCTTTAGGTTGGTTTCAAGCATTTTCTTAGGAAATAAGCAAGTATTTGGTTGAAAATGCATTCACACCATGATTCAAGCAAACATTGTGAATTTTGAATGATTTCATGAGAATTATGCATGAATTGAATGATAAAATGGATGATGCATGATCCCATGATTAAGAGCAAGACTTTGATGCACTTTGTTTGATTGATTTTAGGTAACAAGAAGCAGAGAAGAGCCACGTTAGTGGCTACGTTAGTGCCACTAACGTGGCCATTAACGTGGAAGAAAAGAGAAGCCCTAACGTTAGTGAGAAAGTTAGTGGCATTAACTTTGAAGAAGGAGAGCATGGAACGTTAGTGGTAAAAGTAAACACCACTAACATTAGCGACGGGCAAGAACACCCACGTTAGCTTCCACGTTAGTTACATTAACGTGGGAACTAACGTGGAAGGAAAGGGAAATGCCAACGTTAGTGAAAAAAGTGAATGCCACTAACGTTTGTGAAGCAAAGAAGGACGCACGTTAATGGCCACGTTAGTTACACTAATGTGGACATTAACGTAGGCAAAAATCTCACCCGGTAGCCTGACCATGCCTTCTTCAAACAAGAATAACTTGAGCCATAACGCTCCAAATGAGGTGATTCTAGTGGCATTGGAAAGTAGGATTCCAGAGCTTTCCAAACATATATGGCACTACATGGTGGACACGAAATTTGAGGGAGAAAACCTGCCCCGAAAGTGCAAAGATGAACATGGTATCAACCTGTAGTAAGGCCAGCTGACCTCTTCACCTTCCAAGAAATGTAACTCGAGCTGTAGAGCTCCAAATGATGCGCTTCCAAAGGCGTTGGAAAGTAGACATCCAGATTTTTCCAACAATATATAATACTATGGGGTGGACAGTATGTTTGAACTTCAGAACCTGGCAATATTCATCCCCTGATCGCTAATGTTTTTGTGACTCACGTTTTCCAGTAACGCTAGCGACTATGCCAGCGACCTTGTCCACTTCAAAGGGGCATAACTTGAGTTACAGAGGTTCAATTGAGGTGATTCCAGTTGCGTTAGAAAGCTGACATTCAGAGCTTTCCAACGATATATAATACTCTATAGTGGGCATGAAATTAGAGCACAAACCAGAGGTATCTTTTAAGTCCCAAAACACCAACTGGGTAGCAAGTGTGACGTTAGCCACACTAACTTTAGCACTAACGCCACACTTGTAGCGTTAGTATGGCTAACGGCAGCAATAATGCCAGGTCACCCTGGACCTCAATTTGATTCACCTCTCTCTCAAGGCCTCTTCAAAGCTCAAGCAAGCAAGCCCACAAGTGTCAACCAATCAAGGCCACAAGAAGCATCTAGAATAGAATTTTTCATTTCATTGTAATTTGCTTTTAATTTCATTTTGTAATTTAGGAGAGCCTATATAAAGGCCTTAGTTTTTACATTCAAGCGAGGCTGACATTCTGGAATTGGGGGATTGAAGAGGGGTCTTCGGACTCCCTCCCCTCACACACTTTTCCTTCTCTTTCTTTTGGTTGTAATTTTCATTTATGAATTTTGAAGTTTCAATTTCAGTTTTAATCTTCATCTTTACTTTTTTTTACTTTCTTTCTTTTCTATTTTGGTAGAGCAATGATCAACTAACTCTTTTCATTGGGTTAGAGAGCTCTATTGTGATTCAATGGATCAATTGTAGTTCTTATTCTTCTTCTTCTTTCTTTTCTCTTGATTTTACTAGAGAGCTTTCGATCTTCATCTAATTGGGTAATTGTCTCGGAAGAGAAATTGCTCATACTTGGAATTCCTCTGAACCTTGGAAGAGGAATGAGGAAATCATGCTAGAAAGGCTCTCTCACATTGGATTAGGTTGGGGGTTGGATGGATATTGTGACATTTAATCTTACCAATACTTTGATCTATGAATGTGTGTGGTATAATAAGTGACCAAACTTCATCTCTTCCCATGAGCAATTAAATTAAGGAATTGGGAAATTGTTCAAACTTAGAGAGATTGGATTGCCAAGGAATTGGGATCTAATCACTTAAGATTGCCAAGGAGATCAATGAAAGCATTGATTGAGGAAGAGATGAGAATGAACTTGATCCGGAGGATTACAATATCTCTTGATCCCAATGTTCATTTTATTTTTAGTTCTTACATTTACTTTTCTTGCCATTTTACTTTTCTGCACTTTATTGCTTTTCCTTTCTTTTCTGTCAATTTACAATTCCTGCTGCTCATCATCCAAATCTGAACCGTCTGACTAGGATAATCAATTAACCATTGATTGCTTAATCCGTTAATCTCAGTGGGATTCGACCTCACTCTTTTGTGAGTTATTACTTGACGACAATTCGGTATACTTGCCGAAGGGGAATTTGTTGAGAGACAAGTTTCCGTGCATCAGAACTCCATGTTAGATTTGATTTCTTTATTTAATACAATTTGAGGTATTTCATATTTATGGTTGCTTTCTTCAATTTATGTGATTGATGCTTTCAATATTTAGATTTCTCTCCTTTTGGCTTTGGTTGAGTAATTGGTGACACTTGAGTTCTCAAACTCCTTTGTTGATTGATAATTGGAATTTGCTAGTTCATTTGGATCCCTCTAAAGCTAGTCTTTCCTTAGGAGTTGACTAGGACTTGAGGAATCAAATTGATTAGTCCACTTGACTTTCCTTTATTTAGTAAGGGTTAACTAAGTGGGAGTAATGAACAATTCTCATCACAATTGATAAGGGTAACTAGGAGAGGATTTTCAGTTCTCATACCTTGCTAAGAGTTTTATTAGTTATTACTTTAACTCTTGCAATTTACTTTTCCTGTTCATTATTCAAAAACCCCAAAAAGATAATCTTCCATAACCAATAATAAATACGCCTCCCTGTAATTCCTTGAGAGACGACCCGAGGTTTAAATACTTCGGTTATTATTTTTATTGGGTTTGCTTTAGTGACAAACAAGTTTTGTACGAAAGGATTCTTTGTTGGTTTAGAAACTATACTTTCAACGAGAACTTTACTGTGAAATTCTTTACTAGTAGAAAACCGTTCGTCAAAATGGCGCCGTTGCCAGGGAGTTGCAAATGTGTGCCTTATTATTGGTTATTGTAAATATTTACTTTTTTCGTTTCTTTGTTAGTGTTTCTAGTTTTAGGAGTTTATTTTCATTAATTTCTATTAGTTTTTATTCCATTTGCTACTATGAATTCTCACTCCTCTGGCTTTAAGTTTGATTCCAATGTTGTTGTAAGGAATGGAAGCTATAATGAGAACAGGCATCAAGGTTGGAAGAATCAAAGATGGGAGGAGCCACAAGGATTTGATCAACCCTCTTGGCAACAACCCCCTCCAATGCGCTATAACCAACAACCATTCTGTGATGCATACCAAGACAATAGTTATGGTGGACCCTTTCATGACAAACCACCTCCACCAAATTACTATGGTTATGAACCCCCTCCTCAACATAGCTCTGAATATGGTGGACCCCCTTGTAGTTCCTAACAGGCCCCACCCTATGCTTATGAACCCCCTCCTCAACATAGCTCTGAACCACCATACTCGCAAGCCCCTTTACACCATTCACCTCCATATGACCCTAACCCATATCTACCATACCAACCACCCTATGAACCATACATAGAGCCACCCCAACTCCAACCCAATTACTCCCAAGAACCACCACCTCCATATACACCATGTCCATATCCATCAATCCAAGAGCAGTATGAACCTACTTATGATAGCCGAGCGTTACAATAATCAAAGGATCGTCTCAAGGAAACAGTAGATCAATTTCATGTAACCCTTCATCAATTGGAGCAAGCAATAATTCGATTAGCTTCCAAACGTTCAGACACTCAAAGAACTCCCATGGCTTCATGTGGAGAATCTACTGAATAACGCAGCATGAAGGAGAAGCTAGAAACTCCGGTGGACAGTGAGCAGCATGACTTTGTATTGGAATAATTGGAGGAAGCGGTAATCGTTGAAGAGGAAGAAGTGGTCGAAGACTTAGGAAGAGTAATTGGTTCCTTCATTGGATGACGATGATATGGTTGGTAAATTGGTAAGAACCTTTTCACCTTTCTCAAAGACCAACCGCCTCCGAGCTTGCCTAATATGAAGCAAGGTTCTTTCAATTTCCGAATCAAAGGGTGTTAAGCTCGGATTTGGTAGTGAATGCGTCATACAATGAAGGAGATAAGAAACTCATGACATCAATCGGCATCTAAACAAAGACTAATCCTAACTAACAATCAAACAAGCAAACAATCAATTAAGAGAGAAATGCAAGTACTCACATATCAACATATTCACAATAACCAATAGAATGGCACACATAAGCAAATCTCCCGCAATGGCGCCATTTTGATGAACGTAAATATTCTTATGCCGATTAAAAACTAGTGATAAATCTGATCGTGAGTATAGTCTAACCAACATACGAATACCGCATCAAACAATTCTAAAATCTATGACCGAGAGTATTGATCTCGGGTTGTTCTCCCTAGGAATTGCTTTAGAATGTGCATCATTGATTAGGAAAGCTTTTATGGTTTTGAGATTTAGTGCAAGAATTCAAACTAGCAAGCAATCAACAATTAATGGAAATAAAAGCCTTGGCTAAAGGTAAGCATCGGAAGTTCCATCATTATAGTTTCCTTCAGTTATGATAAGAGTTGATTATTGCTTCACTTAGTTAACCCCCTAACAATGGAGGAAAGTTAAGTGAGAGTAACTAACTTGAGTCACAAGTCCTAGTCTCACCCTAGGGAAGTCTAGCTTTAGCGCACTCCAAGCCAATTAGCAATTCTCAATTCATAATCTACAATTGATATCCACTATTCAAGTGTCTCCAATAGCTAAGGTTGTCATTATCACAAACAATTGGTAGGCAATTATAGAAAACATGAGGCAATTGAGAGAAGAGAATCGAATTAAAGCTATCTATTCCAAACAATCATCAACAATCACACAATTGAATGAAACCTCAATTCATTAATCAACATTCAAAGTAACAAAGTGAACCAAATCTAGATCTAAGGAATTGAACCAAAAGAACATCAATTAAGAGTAGAAGAAGAGTAGATCTACACTTGTAGCAAAACAAAAAGTCAATTAGCAATAGATCTCACCAAGAATTCAAAGGAAACTTGCAATGGAGGATGAAAACCTAGAGAGAAGTTGGAGTTTCTCTCTCTAAAAACAAAATGTAACTAACTTCCTAAAAATATCTAGAATTATGAATCTCCTCCCTAACACCCCTAAGCCTTGGTCTTCTTAAGCTTTTCCCTCCAATATCTACTCCAAAACAGGGCCTGGAAACCCCTTGAAATCGCTGGGCACGTGTTTCATTTAAAAAAATCATGTGCGCATATCGACGCGTATGCGCACTGCGCGCGTACGCGTCCTTGGGCTCTTTTGCGATCTGCGCGCAGGCGTATGATGCGTGCGAGCGTCATAAGGGATATGGCCTAGCCATATAAGCTCGCCGGCTCCTCGTTTGGCTCCACTATGCTGGCTCTGGATGAGCGCATCCACGCGTACGCGCACGGTGCGCGTGCGCGCACATCTCCAAACTTCAATTCTTTGATTTGTTTCATGCTCCTTCTATTCATGCATGCTTCCTCCATTCCCCTTGGCCATTTTTGCCCTATAACTTCTGAAATCACTTAACAAACGGATCAAGGCATCTAATGGTAATAAAGGAGGACTACAATATCTCAATTTTGATGCAAAAGAAGCATATTCTCATCTATGAGGTAAAATGGGAAAGAGCCACGAAATCATGCAGTTTTATATGAATAAGTGTGAAACATCATTGATTAAACCCTTAGATTCTATGCATGTTAAACCCTAAAAACAGGGTTTATCAACCTCCCCACACTTAAAGTATAGCATGTCCTCATGCTATGGGAAAGCAAAAGATCAAAAGACTACAAGGGTGTAGGACTCATGTGATGCGATCTACCTACATGAATGCAACTAGGGTACATGCTACTATCTACTTGGCCAAGAGTAATTCAATCTTTCTAGAAGACACATATGTATGTGCACATAGAGAAAAATGATGGCAATGTATGAACTCTACCTATTCTAGTCATCAGAATGAAATATGCATAACTTGTATGAAGAACGCTCACGAGAGCCGGGAACAAGGAATTGAGCCTCGAACCCCTCACCGGAAGTATTTGCGCTCTATTCGCTCGGTGTATAGGGTTGATCACTCAATCCTTCCCTACTTCATGCCTTTTCCAAAATTTGTTTTTCTTCTAACAATCAACATATATTCCATGCATGCATGCAAGTATCATGGGGTCTTTTCTTTAGGTTGTAATGGGGCTAGGGTCAAGGTAAGGGTGCATATTTGGTCAAGTGAGCTTGAAATTTGAATCTTTAATTACCTTAAACTTCCCACCTAACCTATATGGCAACCTATACAATTAAGTTCTAACCTAACTACCCATTTTTCACTTTTTCACATACTCATGCATTCCTTTTCATTTCACAACACTTATGCATTGATTTTATTGAGCCTTACTTTGGGGCATTTTGTCCCCTTTTTATTGTTTTTCTTCTTTTTCTTTCTTTTTCTAATTCTTTTCACATTTATTATATATTTTTTTCTTTTTATTTTATTTTTTTTATTTTTTTCTTTCAAACTATATACAAGAACATCAATGCATAAGGTCGATACATTTCAATTAATACATGAGTATGTACCCAATTCCCAATATTTCCAATAAAAATACAAAACTACCCTTTTACTCCCCCAATGTCCCAAGGTTCCCACACTTGAATGATACTCACACACACTAGTCTAAGCCAATCAAAGATCCAAATAAGGACATTTATTGTTTTCCGCTTTAAGGCTTGTAATGTGCTAAATTAAGAACAAGTGGGTTAATCATAGGCTCAAAGTGGCTAACAATGGGAGATAAAAGGTAAGGCTATTTGGGTAAGTGAGCTAATGTAATGATGGCCTCAATCATATACATACATGAATACAAGGAATAACGGACATATAGAATTAAACAAATCAAAGATCACAATCATAGGAAGAGAACAATTTCACACAAGAAGGAAAGATAAGTGCTTATAAGATG
The DNA here is from genome assembly GCF_000816755.2 of Arachis ipaensis. NCBI lineage: Eukaryota > Viridiplantae > Streptophyta > Magnoliopsida > Fabales > Fabaceae > Arachis > Arachis ipaensis. The sequence goes on from NC_029793.2 coordinate 65,814,456, forward strand.
TGACCACACTATTAGGCTCAAAACTGGCTTGCGGTCTTGGCTCAAATCCCATGTTCCAAACTACATTCTTCAAACAAGTTAAGCATAAAAAGATTTTCAAATTTCAAAATTGGTAGGTTTGCCGTAAAATTCTAGTTTTCTAGAATAGAAGTCATTGCTCTAACCAAGTAGATTTATTAAGAGATACTAATATGCAAAAGATGCCAAGAATGAAAGACCTAGTATGCAATCTACTCTAGTTAAGAAAAGAGGTTCAAGGAATTTATTCGGGTGTTACCTATGGAGACCGGTCGGCTGACCGACCTCCCCACACTTAGAAGTTGGCACGGTCCTCCGTGCCTTGAGTGAGACAGAGTGGTTGATCGGCTTTCGCATATCCATCCACTCCTTCATCATTATTGGTACCGGTGGACGTGGAAATTTCTGGTTCTTCCATAGGCGGTGCTAGGCAACTTAGAATCTTCTTGACAAAAGTGTATCGGCGTTGGTTACACCGCTCATAACGGTCAAGCTTCTTGTGGAGTTCCTCTATGTGTTGCATGGATAACTTTGGTGGTGCAGATGAGGAAGAGGGGATGCGCATGGGGACGGATGATGCCAGGGCATTTTGGCCAGTTTCACTGACCTTTTCTTTACTGTTTTAGGGTAGTTTCATGCATTTTCTTAGGAAATAAGCAAGTTTTGGGTAAAATTTCACTTACATCTTGATTCAAGCAAGCATGATGCACTTTGCATGATTTCATGAGAATATTGCATGAATTAAATGAAAAATTGGATGATGCATGTCTCATGATGAGGATTAGAACTTTGATGCACTTTATTGCTTGATTTCAGGACAAAGGAAGCAAGAGAGAACCACGTTAGCAGCCACGTTAATCAAACTAACGTGACCACTAACGTGGAATGGGAGCTAGCTTGCAACGTTAATGAGAAAAGTAATCGCCAATAACGTCTTCGAAGCCATCATAGCCCATGTTAAGAGTCACGTTAACTAAGTTAACATGAACTCTAACGTGGAAGAAGAAAGTGGAGCCAACGTTAGTGACACTCACCTTTGTCACTAACGTTGGACCAAGCTCATATTGGCCACGTTAAGGGCCACGTTAACTTAGTTAACGTGGACTCTAACGTTGAGAAGCAAAAGAATGGCCAACGTTAGTGACACTCACCTTTGACACTAAAGTTGGACTAAGCCACTTTGAGCCACGTTAACTCCCACGTTAACTTAGTTAACGTGGAAGCTAACGTGGAGAAAGCAAATAATCGCCAGCATTAGTGACACTCACCTTTGTCACTAACGTTGGAATGAGCCACAATGAGCCACTATGAGCCACGTTAATTCCCACGTTAACTCAGTTAACGTGGAGGAAAGGATGATTAGCCAACGTTAGTGACATTCACCTTTGTCACTAACATTGGAGATGGCTATCATCACCGCGTTAGAAGCCACGTTAACTTAGTTAACGTGGATTCTAACGTGGGAAGTAGGGGCATCTTGGAACCTTAGTGACAAAGGTAAGTGTCACTAACGTTCTCGAAGGATTGGCAAGCCTACGTTAAGAGCCACGTTAATTAAGTTAACATGGACTTTAACGTAGGGGGAAGGGAAGACTCTCAACGTTATTGGAAAAGGTGAGTCCCTATAACGTGTGCGAAGGACCTAGAGGCAACGTTAGTGGTCACGTTGGTACCACTAACGTTGAAGTTAACGTGGATCATCCCTGGGTTAGGAACGTTAGTGAAAAAGGTGATTGTCACTAACGTTCTCGAACCCACACTCTCACTTAACGTTAACGCCACTAACGTCCTGAGCTAAATACCCTGCCTACTTCACACTTTCTCTCTGCAAGTAAAGCTAAGCCCACTGAAGAGGATAACTGCTTCAAACTCAAGATCCAAAGGCCCATATCCAGGACTTGAAGAACCAACTAGAAGATCAGAAGAGTAGTATATATAGGGGTAGTTTTGAATTAGAGAGAAGCTTTTGGGAGGAGTTAGAAATTGGAGAACTTCTCTCTGTATAATTTTACTTTCTCTGCACTTCTAGTTTACTTTTCATGATGTATTTTTCATCTCTGTTTTCTATTTCCAGAACTATGAACAACTAAACCCCCTTTCATTGGGTTAGGAAGCTATGTTGTAATTTGATGGATCAATATTAGTTTTCATTATTCTTCTTCTATCTTTTCTCTTGATTTTACTAGAAAGCTTTCAATCTTCATCCAATTGGATAGTTATCTTGGAAAAGAAGCTATTCATACTTGGATCTCTTCTGAACCTTAGAAGAGGAATGAAGAGATCATGCTAGAAATGCTTTCTCATGTTGGACCAAATTGGGGTTGGAAGGATATGGTGACTATAATTCTACCAACACTTGATTTGGGAATGCATGTGGTATAATCAGTGACCATACATTATCTCTTCTCATGAGCAATTGACTAAGGAATTGGCTATTGATCAAGATTTGAGAGATTGAATTACAAGGAATTGTAATTTGATCACTTAAGATTGCCAAGGAGATCAATGAACGCATTGATTGAGGAAGAGGTGAAAATGAACTTGATCCGGAGAATGCAACATCTCCTAAGCCCAATGAATTCCCCATTTATGATCTTACCCATTCTCTTTAATTTCTACAATTTACTTTTATGAGCATCTTCCCCATTTAAGAATCTGCAATTTACTTTCCGTCATTTATTTTCAGCTCTTTACTTTCGCTCAACTAGAACATTCCTCTAATTAAATTTACTTGACCAATCAATCCCTGTGGGATTCGACCTCACTCTATTGTGAGTTTTTACTTGACGACAATTCGGTATACTTGCCGAAGGAAAATTGTTGAGAGACAAGTTTCCGTGCATCAAGTTTATGGCGCCGTTGCCGGGAATTGATTTTGTATCAACAATGATTAAATTGGAGGATAACTAGATTGAGCATTTTTCTTTTGTTTGATTTAAGTTCATTTGAGTAATTTACTTTCTGTTCAGTTATTTTCTTCCCTTTCCCCTACCCATTTTCTTAGTTGTTTATAATTCAGTCCACTAACCCACTAACTATTTGATATATTGCATCACTCACACTAACAGTATTTCTGTAGAAATTACTTTCTGCATCTATTTCCTTGCTTGTGCCTTATTGGTTGTATGACAGGGAGAAGAAGCGGGGCTTCAACCTCATTTGATTCTGAACCTGAGAGGACCTTCCTTAGATTAAGGAGGAAAGCAAGAGGAAAGAGAGTAGTTGGTGCTGAGGAAGAGGAGGAGTACTTTGAACCAGATATAGATAAGAACATGGAGAACCATAATGAAGAAGAAGCTCACAACCATGGCCGAGAAGGTCCAGCACATCAGGCTGGGCAAGAGAGAAGGGTTCTGGGTTCTTACATCAACCCAAACCCAGAAAATTGTGGAAGTAGCATCCAAAGGCCAACCATACATGCCAACAACTTTGAACTAAAGCCACAACTCATCACCCTTGTTCAGAACAATTGTTCATTCGGAGGAGGTGTCCAAGAAGACCCCAATCAACATCTAACCACCTTCCTGAGGATATGTGATACTGTGAAGTCTAATGGTATTCATCCTGACACCTATAAACTACTTCTGTTCCCTTTCTCACTCAAGAACAAGGCATCTAAATGGCTGGAATCCTTCCCAAAGGAGAGTTTAGCAACCTGGGAAGATGTGGTGAACAAATTCTTCGCAAGATTCTATCCTCCTCAATGGATCAACAGGCTGAGAGCTGAGGTGCAAACCTTCAGGCAGCAAGATGGTGAGACTCTATATGAAGCATGGGAGAGGTTTAAGGACCTGACAAGAAGGTCTCCACCAGATATGTTCAATGAATGGGTGCAGCTACACATTTTCTATGAAGGCCTTTCTTATGAATCAAAGAAGGCAGTAGACCATTCATCCGGGGGATCTCTGAATAAGAAGAAGACCATTGAGGAGGCCATAGATGTTATTGAGACTGTAACAGAGAATGACTACTTCTATGCCTCCGAAAGAGGCAACACTAGAGGAGTGATGGAGCTAAACAATGTAGATACACTGCTGGCCCAAAACAAGCTCATTACCAAGCAATTAGCTGACCTCACCAAGAAGATGGAAAGGAACCATGTAGCAGCAATCACCACCTCACCAACAACCCAAGAAGGAGAGGATGAAGAAGCAGAGGGTAGTCAGGAGCAAGCCAACTACATTGGGAATTCACCTAGGCAAAATCATGACCCATACTCCAAGACCTACAACCCTGGTTGGAGGAATCACCCAAACTTTGGGTGGGAAAATCAACAAGATCAAAACCAAGGTCAGAGACATCACAACCCCAATAACCATGCAGCTCACCAAAATTCCATACAAAGATCATATCAACATCACCCTAACAACACCTCTCAACATCTATACCAAAACCAAAACAACCCTTCTCATCACTGCAATCCCAACCTACCATCATCTGATGACAGACTCTCAAGAATTGAGAAACTACTTGAAGGCATATGCAAGGAGATTCAAGACAGTAAGGCATTCCGAGAAGAAGTGCGGTCCAATATGCAGAATCAAGACGCTGCCATCAAGAAACTTGAGACACAAATTGGCTACCTATTCAAGCAAATTCCCAGCCACAACCCTCGCAGCGATACTGACTCAAACCAAAGGGAGGAGTGTCAGGCTATCACCCTCAGAAGTGGAAAGGAATTGAAGGAGACTCCCAAGCAACCACAAGAGAAAGATTCAGTTGGAAAGAAGGAGGAACAAGATGAAGTTCAAGTCCCACCTCCAACTCACATAAAAAGGAAGGAAAGCTGAAGCCATATGTTCCCAAAGTCCCATATCCTCAACAACTGAAGAAGAAGGGGGATGACAACCAGTTCTCCAAATTTTTAGAAATCTTCAAGAAATTACAGATTAACATACCCTTTGCTGAAGCAATAGAGCAAATGCCGCTCTATGCCAAGTTCTTGAAGGAATTGATGACTAAGAAGAGAAGTTGGAAGAGCAACGAAACTGTGATACTAACCGAAGAATGTAGTGCTATCATTCAGCATAAACTACCCCAGAAATTGAAGGATCCTGGGAGCTTCCAGATCCCTTGTATTATAGGGGAGATCACAGTGGACAAAGCTCTATGTGACCTAGGAGCCAGCATAAATCTGATGTCAGTAGCTATGATGAGAAAAATGAAGATCAAGGAGGCTAAGCCAACAAAAATGGCCCTACAATTGGCAGACCAATCGTTCAAGATCCCTCATGGTGTAGTAGAAGATTTGCTGGTGAAGGTGGGGGATTTCATCTTCCTAGCAGACTTTGTGGTGTTGGACATGCAGGAGGAAGCCAAAGCCTCCATCATCCTGGGAAGACCATTCTTAGCTACTGCTGGATCTATCATTGATGTCCAAAAAGGTGACCTCACCCTGAGATTACACAATGAAAAGATGACATTCAATGTGTTCAAGGCCATGAGTTACCCACCAGAACAATTGGGAGAATGTGTGAGGTTGGACTCACTGGAAGATGCAGAGCAGGAGAGCTTTGAAGGAGAAGAACCTAAAAGGTTGACAGAAGAGGAATCAACGTCTAGTGAAGAGGCCACTGATGCCAGGGCATTTTGGCCAGTTTCACTGACCTTTTCTTTACTGTTTTTAGGGTAATTTCATGCATTTCCTTAGGAAATAAGCTAGTTTTGGGTAGATATTCACTTACATCTTGATTCAAGCATACATTGTGCACTTTACATGATTTCATGAGGATTTTTGCATGAATTTAAGGACAAATTGGATTTTGCATTTCCCATGACTTGGACTAGAACTTTGATGCACTTTATTGCTTGATTTCAAGAAGAACCACATTAGTGGCTACGTTAGTTACACTAACGTTAACACTAACGTGGAATGGGAATAACTTGCAAAGTTAATGAGAAAAGTAATTGCCACTAACGATCTCGAAGCCATCATTGCCCACGTTAAGAGTCACGTTAACTAAGTTAACGTAAACTCTAATGTGGAAGAAAAGAAATGGAGCCAACGTTTGTGACACTTAACATTATCACTAACGTTGGACCAAGCTCATAAGTGGCCACGTTAGTGTCCACGTTAACCTAGTTAACGTGGCCTCTAACGTTAAGAAGAAAGGGGGGAAGCCAACGTTAGTGACATTCAACATTATCACTAATGTTTGCCAAGTCACATTAAGCCACATTAACTCCCACGTTAACCTAGTTAACGTGGAAGCTAACGTGAGGAAACAAGGTGGTCGACAACGTTAGTAACACCAAACATTGTCACTAACGTTGGAAGGAACCCACACAAGCCCCAATAAGCCACGTTAACTCCCACGTTAACCTAGTTAACGTGGAAGCTAACGTGAAGAAACAAGGTGGTTAGTAACCCCAAACATTGTCACTAACGTTGGAAGGAACCCACACAAGCCCCAATAAGCCACGTTAACTCCCACGTTAACTTAGTTAACGTGGCAGTTAACGTGAAGAAGGGAGGTGACGCCAACCTTAGTGACACCCAACATTGTCACTAACGTTGGAAGGAGCCCACACATGCCACCATGAGCCACGTTAACTCCCACGTTAACTTAGTTAACGTGGAAGCTAACGTGGATAAGGGAATGATGAGCCAACGTTAGTGACACTCAACTTTGTCACTAACGTTGGAGATGGCTAGCATGGCCACATTAGAAGCCACGTTAACCTAGTTAACGTGGACTCTGACGTGAGAAATAGGGGCACATTGGAACGTTAGTGACAATGGTAAGTGTCACTAACGTTCTCGAAGGTTAGCAAGTGGTGCACGAAATTGTGATCTCAGGCAACGGCGCCAGAAACTCTGTACGCACGTCTTAATAAATCGTTTTTCGTTCACAACTTCGATACAACTAACCAGCAGGTGCACTGGGTCGTCCAAGTAATAAACCTTACGTGAGTAAGGGTCGATCCCACGGAAATTGTTGGTATGAAGCAAGCTATGGTCACCTTGTAAATCTCAGTCAGGCGGATATCAAAAGGTTATGGAGTTTTCGAAATTAAATAATAAGTAAACATAAAATAAGGATAGAAACACTTATGTAATTCATTGGTGAGAATTTCAAATAAGCGTATAGAGATGCTTTCGTTCCTCTGAACCTCTGCTTTCCTGCTGTCTTCATCCAATCAGTCTTACTCCTTTCCATGGCTAGCTTTTTGTAAGGGCATCACCGTTGTCAATGGCTACATCCCATCCTCTTGTGAAAATGGTCCAAATGCTCTGTCACGGCACTGCTAATCATCTGAGGTTCTTGATCATACTGGAAGAGGATTCACCCTCCTTTTGCGTCTATCACTACACCCAGCACTCGCGTGTTTGAAGTTCATCACAGTCATTCAATCCCAAAGTCCTAGTCGAAATACCACAGACAAGGTTTAGACTTTCCGGACTCTCATGAATGCCGCCATCAATCTAGCTTATACCACGAAGATTCTGATTAAGAGATCCAAGAGATACTCATTCAATCTAAGGTAGAACGGAAGTGGTTGTCAGGCACGTGTTCATAGGGAATGATGATGATTGTCACGTTCATCACATTCAGGTTGAAGTGCGAATGAATATCTTAGAAGCGGAATAAGTTGAATTGGATAGAAAAACAATAGTACTTTGCATTAATCTTTGAGGAACAGCAGAACTCCACACCTTAATCTATGGAGTGTAGAAACTCTACCGGATGAAAATACATAAGTGAAAGGTCCAGGCATGGCTGAATGGCCAGCCCCCAAAACGTGATCACATGATCAAAAATACAATCCAGGATGTCTAATACAATAGTAAACAATCCTATTTATACTAAACTAGTTACTAGGGTTTACAGAAGTAAGTAATTGATGCATAAATCCACTTCCGGGGCCCACTTGGTGTGTGCTTGGGTTGAGCTTGAATGTTACACATGCAGAGGCTCTTTCTGGAGTTGAACGCCATGTTGTAACGTATTTCTGGCGTTCAACTATGGTTTGTGACGTGTTTCTGGCGTTTAACTCCAGACAGCAGCATAGAACTGGCGTTCAACGCCCTTTTACGTCGTCTAAACTTGGCCAAAGTATGGACTATTATATATTGCTGGAAAGCCCCGGATGTCTACTTTCCAACACAATTGGAAACACGCCATTTTGATTTCTGTAGCTCCATAAATTCCACTTTGAGTGTAGGGAGGTCAGAATCCAACAGCATCAGCAGTCCTTCTTCTACCTCTGAATCTGATTTTTGCTCAAGTCCCTCAATTTCAGCCAGAAAATACCTGAAATCCCAAAAAAACACACAAACTCATAGTAAATTCTAGAAATGTGAATTTAACATAAAAAATAATGAAAACATCCCTAAAAGTAACTAGATTCTACTAAAAACATACTAAAAACAATGCCAAAAAGCGTATAAATTATCCGCTCATCACAACACCAAACTTAAATTGTTGCTTGTCCCTAAGCAACTGAAAATCAAATAGGATAAAAAGAAGAGAATATACTATAAATTCCAAACTATCAATGAAACATAGGTCCAATTAGATGAGCGGGACTTGTAGCTTTTTGCCTCTTGAATAGTTTTGGCATCTCACTTTATCCATTGAGGTTCAGAATGATTGGCATCTATAGGAACTCAGAGTTCAGATAGTGTTATTGATTCTCCTAGTTTAGTATGATGATTCTTGAACACAGCTATTTTATGAGTCTTGGCCGTGGCCCTAAGCACTATGTTTTCCAGTATTACCACCGAATACATAAATGCCACAGACACATAATTGGGTGAACCTTTTCAGATTGTGACTCAGCTTTGCTAAAGTCCCCAATTAGAGGTGTCCAGGGTTCTTAAGCACACTCTTCTTTTGCTTTGGACTTTGACTTTAACCGCTCAGTCTCAAGTTTTCACTTGACACCTTCACGCCACAAGCACATGGTTAGGGACAGCTTGGTTAGCCGCTTAGGCTAGGATTTTATTCCTTTAGGCCCTCCTATCCACTGATGCTCAAAGCCTTGGGATCCTTTTTATTACCCTTGCCTTTTGGTTTTAAGGGTTATTGGCTTTTTGCTCTTGCCTCTTGGTTTTAAGAGCTTTTGGCTTTTTCTGCTTGCTTTTTCTTTCTTTTTTTTTCGCTATTTTTTTTTTCTGCAAGCTTTTTTCTTGCTGCTTTTTCTTGCTTCAAGAATCATTTTTATGATTTTTCAGATTATCAAACAACATGTTTCCTTGTCATCATTCTTTCAAGAGCCAACATATTTAACATTCTTAAACAACAACTTCAAAAGACATATGCACTGTTCAAGCATTCATTCAGAAAACAAGAAGCATTGTCACCACATCAATATAATTAAACTAAGTTCAAGGATAAATTCGAAACTCATGTACTTCTTGTTCTTTTGAATTAAAACAGTTTTCATTTAAGAGAGGTGATGGATTCATAGGACATTCATAATTTTAAGACAAAGTTACTAAATACTAATGATCATGTAATGAAGACACAAACATAGATAAGCACTTAACATAGAAAACGAAAAATAAAGAAAGTAAGAACAAGGAATGAGTCCACCTTAGTGATGGTGGCATTTCCTTCTTGAGGAACCAATGATGTCCTTGAGCTCTTCTATGTCTCTTCCTTGTCTTTGTTGCTCCTCCCTCATTACTTTTTGATCTTCTCTTATTTCATGAAGGATGATGGAGTGCTCTTGATGTTCCACCCTTAATTGTCCCATGTTGGAACTTAATTCTCCTAGGGAGGTATTGATTTGCTCCCAATAGTTTTGTGGAGGAAAATGCATTTGAGGCATATCCGGGATCTCATGGTGATGAGCTTCATGCGTCTCTTGAGATCCATGAATGGGCTCTCTTGCTTGCTCCATCCTTTTCTTAGTGATGGGCTTCTCTTCCTCAATGGGAATGTCTCCTTCTATGAAAGCTCCAGCTGAGTAACATAGATGGCAAATAAGATGAGGAAAAGCTAGCCTTGCCCCAGGAGAGGGCTTTTCGGCTATTTTGTAGAATTCAAGGGAGATGACTTCATGAACTTCTACTTCCTCTCCAATCATGATGCTATGAATCATGACGGCCCGATACATAGTAACTTCAGATCGGTTGCTAGTGGGAATGATGGAGCGTTGGATGAACTCCAACCATCCTCTAGCCACAGGCTTGAGGTCCAGTCTTCTTAATTGAACCAGCTTGCCTTTGGAGTCAATCTTCCATTGAGCTCCTTCCACATATATGTCCATGAGGACTTGGTCCAACCTTTGATTAAAGTTGACCCTTCTAGTGTAGGGGCGTGCATCTCCTTGCATCATAGGCAAGTTAAACGCCAACCTCACATTTTTCGGACTAAAATCTAAGTATTTCCCCCGAACCATTGTAATATAATTCTTTGGGTTTGGGTTCTTTCTTTGATCCTGGTTCCTAGTGATCCATGCATTGGCATAGAACTCTTGAACCATTAGGATGCCGACTTGTTGGATGGGGTTTGTTAGAACTTCCCAACCTCTTCTTTGGATTTCATGTCGGATCTCCGGATACTCATTCTTCTTGAGCTTGAAAGGGACCTCGGGGATCACCTTCTTCTTGGCCACAACATCATAGAAGTGGTCTTGATGAGCTTTGGAGATGAATCTTTCCATGTCCCATGACTCGGAGGGGGAAGCTTTTGTCTTCCCTTTCCCTTTTCTAGAGGATTCTCCGGTCTTAGGTGCCATCAATGGTAATGGAAAAACAAAAAGCTTATGCTTTTACCACACCAAACTTAAAATATTTCTCGCCCTCGAGCAAGAGAAGAAAGAAGAGATGAAGAAGAAGAAGAAATGGAGGAGAGGGAGAGAGAGATGTGTTTCGGCCAAGAAGGGGAAGAGAGGGTTGTGTTGTGTTAAAATGAGGAGGAATGGAGGGCTATATACAGGGAAGGGAGGGGGGGTAAGGTTTCGGCCATATAGGATGGGTTTGGGTGGAAAATTGATTTTGAATTTTGAAGGTAGGTGATGTTTATGAGGTAGGTTTATGGGGAAGAGTGGATGGATGTGAGTGGTGAAGTGGTGATAGGGAAGAGTGATTGAGGTGATTGGTGAAGAGTTTTGGGGAAGAGTGTTTATGGGATTGTGTGAAAGAGGGGTGAGAAGAAGTGAGTGGAGGTAGGTGGGGATCCTGTGGGGTCCACAGATCCTGAGGTGTTCAAGGATTTACAATTTTGCACCAAATTAGGCATGCAAAATACCCTTGCACACAACTCTGGGCGTTCAGCGCCAGATTGGTGCTTGTTCTAGGCGTTGAACGCCCATTTGTTGCCCATTTCTGGCGTTGAATGCCAGAACCATGCTTGTTCTGGGCGTTCAGCGCCAGCTCTTCTCCAGGGTGCCATTCTGGCATTCCAACGCCCAGATGCTGCCCATTTTGGGTGTTCAGCGCCAGAACCATGCTCTGTTCTGGCGTTGAACGCCAGCCAGATGCTTCTTACTGGCGTTTAAACGCCAGTAAGGTCTTCCTCCAGGGTGCGATTTTTCTTCTACTGTTTTTTATTCCGTTTTCAATTTTTATATTTATTTTGAAATTAGAGGTATTTTGTTCAGAGTTCTCTGTCTGTTGCGATGGAAAAGATGGAAAAGGTTTACTATTGTTAAACATATTTCTTCCACCATTATTAAAGCCTTGTTGAGGCTTTTGTTGATCCTTCCATGAGAGATTTGGGTGATTTCTCCATGATGGATTATATGTGTTTCCATAAGGTTCACCCATATAATTTACCTTTGCTATTGCAGGGTTTTCAGGATCATAAGCTTCTTCTTCAGAAGATGCCTCTTGAGTACTGTTGGATGCAGCTTGCATTCCATTCAGACTCTGAGAAATCATATTGACTTGCTGAGTCAATATTTTATTCTGAGCCAATATAGCATTCAGAGTATCAATTTCAAGAACTCCCTTCTTCATAGGCGTCCCATTATTCACAGGATTCCTTTCAGAAATGTACATGAACTGGTTATTAGCAACCATGTCAATGAGTTCTTGAGCTTCTGCAGGCGTTTTCTTTAAGTGAATGGATCCACCTGCAGAAGTATCCAATGACATCTTAGCTAATTCAGATAGACCATCATAGAATATGTCCAGGATGGTACATTCTGAAAGCATGTCAGAAGGACACTTTTTGGTCAGTTCTTTGTATCTCTCCCAAGCTTCATAGAGGGATTCACCTTCTTTCTGTCTGAAGGTCTGAACATCCACTCTAAGCTTACTCAACTTTTAAGGTGGAAAGAACTTGGCTAAGAAAGCCTTGACCAGCTTATCCCAAGAGTTCAGGCTATCCTTAGGTTGAGAGTCCAACCATACTCTAGCTCTGTCTCTTACAGCAAAAGGGAAAAGCATGAGCCTGTAGATTTCAGGATCTACTCCATTAGTCTTAACAGTATCACATATCTGCAAGAATTCAGTTAAGAACTGAAAAGAATCTTCAGATGGAAGTCCATGAAACTTGCAGTTCTGCTGCATCAGAGAAACTAATTGAGGTTTCAGCTCAAAATTGTTTGCTCTAATGGCAGGAATGGAGATGCTTCTTCCATGTAAATTGGAATTAGGTGCAGTAAAGTCACCAAGCATTCTCCTTGCATTATTATTATTTTCGGCTGCCATCTCCTCTTCTTGTTCGAAAATTTCTGAAAGGTTGTCTCTGGACTGTTGTAATTTAGCTTCTCTTAGTTTCCTCTTAAGAGTCCTTTCAGGTTCTGGATCTGCTTCAATATGAATGTTCTTGTCCTTGCTCCTGCTCATATGAAGAAGAAGGAAACAGAAAAATAATAATAATAGGGGTCCTTTTTACCACAGTATAGAGTTCCCTGTATGAGTAGATGAATAAATAAATAGAAGGAGATAAGTGTAACAACCCTAATTTTCGAGTACGCGAGATCATTTCTGAATACACGGATTTCTCCGAAAGATCAGTAAAGGGAATACCACTTCTGTATCAACAAGTATCTCGATCCTCATTGTCATTATGTCATCCTTAAGCTAGAACCTCTTCTGAGGCAAGCTCGATAATGCAATCGCGAAGAACCTAGTTTTTGAACTGTATCGGTTGGCAGTTTTGATTCTGATTTTCGTAAATAGTCTCTGTTTGACGAACCGGACTCGATTCATGAGAGGAGAGAGATAATAGTATAATATTATCATTATATTAGTATTAGAAAATGCTTGAATGATATTATAAGGTTACCTGGTCTGTTTTAGTTAAAAACAGAAAATCGGTTTAACCGGGTTTACGGTTTACTGGTGCAGCTTAGCACCAGCACTCTCTGATGACTTTAGTAATCCTGAGGCCTCATTATACATGTTCTATTCTCATAATAAATATGTTACTAGTGTCATTTATG
>NC_029793.2:65827920-65829867 GCF_000816755.2 Arachis ipaensis
TCAGCAAGTCTAAGGTGAGATATCTCTTCCTAACGTGCTGAGGGAGATTTTGTCAGTTGAGAGTTTGTGGATTTAAAGTTGTTCTTGATGTGTTTTAGGAGGAAAAAGTGCTTAAGGACCACCTGAAAGTCTAACCGAATTTGGAGCAGCAAATCAAGGTAGTGTGTCACGAAATTAATCTTGATTATTTGTATATGAGTTGTGTGAATGTTGTATTATTTGGCTGTGCTAAAAATTGGTTGCATATATGAATGATTCTGTTTATTAATTCAAACATTTTCAAAAAAAAAAGTACCTCGCTAACTAACTATGCTTTTAAGAACGAATCAGGCTCATATAATAAATAATAGATAATAATTAGGATGACAAATTGGTAGCACTCAGTTTCTGGTATGTCCTAGGCGTACTGAAAATTGGGTCGTTACAATAAGAGAGAGAGAGAGTTTTCGAAAATAATTTTTGAAAAAGGTTAGTAATTTTTCGAAAATTAAAATCAAAATTAAAATAATTAGTTAATTAAAAAGAATTTTTGAAAAAGAAGGAAGATATTTTCGAAAATTAGAGAGAGAGGGAGTTAGTTAGGTAGTTTTGAAAAAGATAAGAAACAAACAAAAAGTTAGTTAGTTAGTTGAAACAAGTTTGAAATTCAATTTTGAAGAGATAAGAGGATAAGAAGTTAGAAAGGATATTTTAAAATCAAATTTTGAAAAAGATAAGATAAAGAGATATTTTTGAAAAGATATGATTGAAATTAGTTTTGAAAAAGATTTGATTTTTAAAATCACAATTAATGACTTGATTCACAAGAAATCACAAGATATGATTCTAGAACTCAAATTTTGAATCTTTCTTAACAAGTAAGTAACAAACTTGAAATTTTTGAATGAAAACATTAATTGATGATGTTATTTTCGAAAATTAGGAGATAAAGATAAGAAAAAGATTTTTGAAAAATATTTTTAAAATTTTCAAAAATAAATAAGAAAAATAAAAAAGATTTGATTTTTGAAAAAGATTTTGAAAAAGATAAGATTTTTAAATTGAAAATTTGATTTGACTCATAAAAACAACTAGATTTTAAAAAGTTTTGAAAAAGTCAACTCAAATTTTCGAAATTTATGAGTGAAAAAGGGAAAGATATTTTTTTGATTTTTTAATTTTTAATGATGAGAGGGAAAAACATGAAAAAGACTCAATGCATGAAAATTTTGGATCAAAGTATGTGATGAATGCAAGAACACTATGAATGTCAAGATGAACATCAAGAACACTTTGAATGTCAAGATGAACATCAAGAACATATTTTTGAAAAAATTTTTTAATGTAAAGAAAACATGCAAGACATTATGAATGCAAGAATGCATATGAAAAACAAGAAAAGACACAAAACATGAAAACATCAAGATCAAACAAGAGGACTTACCAAGAACAACTTGAAGATCATGAAGAACACTATGAATGAATGAATTTTTCGAAAAATGCAAGATGAATATGCAATTGACACCAAACTTTCAACTTGACTCAAGACTCAAACAAGAAACATGAAATATTTTTTTGATTTTTATGATTTTATGATTTTTTTTGTATTTTCTTTTAATTTTTTTCGAGAATCATTTTGAAAAAGAAAAATAAGGATTCCAAAGTTTTTAATATGAATTCCAGGAATCTTATGCTCTTTAGTCTAAAGCTCCAATCAAAGGGTCAGGCATGGCTTAATAGCCAGCCAAGCTTTAGTACGTAACTCAGACATGACACACCTGACATTCCCTATCCAGAAGAATTAGACATGGCTTTACAGCCAGCCAGGCTTCAACATGCTTCATGAACACTAGAATTCATTCTTAAAAATTCTGAAGAAGAATATATTTTTGAAAACATTTTTATTTTAAAATTTTTTTCAATAACAAAGGAGAAATTTTTGAAAGATTTTTGAAAAATTTTTGAAAA
>NC_029793.2:65829890-65887505 GCF_000816755.2 Arachis ipaensis
AAGAGATACTCATTCAATCTAAGGTAGAACGGAAGTGGTTGTCAGGCACACGTTCATAGGGAATGATGATGATTGTCACGTTCATCACATTCAGGTTGAAGTGCGAATGAATATCCTAGAAGCGGAATAAGTTGAATTGGATAGAAAAACAGTAGTACTTTGCATTAATCTTTGAGGAACAGCAGAGCTCCACAGCTTAATCTATGGAGTGTAGAAACTCTACCGGATGAAAATACATAAGTGAAAGGTCTAGGCATGGCCGAATGGCCAGCCCCCAAAACGTGATCACAGGATCAAAAATACAATCCAGGATGTCTAATACAATAGTAAACAGTCCTATTTATACTAAACTAGTTACTAGGGTTTACAGAAGTAAGTAATTGATGCATAAATCCACATCCAGGGCCCACTTGGTGTGTGATTGGGCTGAGCTTGACTGTTACACATGCAGAGGCTCTTTCTGGAGTTGAACTCTAGGTTGTAACGTATTTCTGGCGTTCAACTCTAGTTTGTGACGTGTTTCTGGCGTTTAACTCCAGACAGCAGCATAGAACTGGCGTTCAACGCCCGTTTACGTCCTCTAAACTTGGCCAAAGTATGGACTAATATATATTGCTGGAAAGCCCTGGATGTCTACTTTTCAACACAATTGGAAGCGCATCATTTTGAGTTCTGTAGCTCCAGAAAATCCACTTTGAGTGCAGGGAGGTCAGAATCCAACAGCATCAGCAGTCCTTCTTCTACCTCTGAATCTGATTTTTGCTCAAGTCCCTCAATTTCAGCCAGAAAATACCTGAAATCACAGAAAAACACACAAACTCATAGAAAAGTCCAGAAATGTGAATTTAACATAAAAACTAATGAAAACATCCCTAAAAGTAACTAGATTCTACTAAAAGCATACTAAAAACAATGCCAAAAAGCGTATAAATTATCCGCTCATCAGCAAGCCTACGTTAAAAGAGCCACGTTAACGAAGTTAACATGGACCCTAACGTAGGGAAGGGGGAGATTTCTCAATGTTATTGGGAAAGGTGAGTCCCAATAACGTGTGCGAAGGATAAAGGGGCAACGTTAGTGGCAACGTTTGTGCCACTAACGAGAAGTTAACGTGGCTTTTACTTTGGTGAGGAACGTTAGTGAAAAAGGTGATTGTCACTAACGTTCTCGAACTCATATTTTCACTGAACGTTAACACCACTAACGTCCTGAGCTAAAGTCTCTACCCACTTCACACTTTCTCTCTGCAAGCAAAGCCAAGCTCAATGAAGAAGAGAACTGCTACAAACTCAAGATCCAAAGGCTCATACCCAAGACTTGAAGAGCCAACTAGAAGAACAGAAGAGTAGTATATATAGGAGTAGCTTTGAATTAAAAAGGGAGTTGGAAATTATAGGGAGCCTCTGGGCATAGAATTGCTCTCTGTATTTACTTTCTCTGCTCTTCTAGTTTCATCATGTATTCTCCATCTTTGTTTTCATTTTCCAGAGCTATGAACAACTAAACCCCTTTCATTGGGTTAGGGAGCTCTGTTGTAATTTGATGGATCAATACTAGTTTTCATTATTCTTATTCTATTTTTTCTCTTGATTTTACTTGAAAGCTTTTGATCTTCATCCAATTGGGTAGTTATCTTGGAAAAGAAGCTATTCATACTTAGATCTCTTCTGAACCTTGAAAGAGGAATGAAGAGATCATGCTAGAAATGCCTTCTCATGCTGGACCAAATTGGGTTTGGATGGATATGTGACTATAATCCTCTCAACACTTGATTTGGGAAATGCATGTGGTATAATCAGTGACCATACTTCATCTCTTCTCATGAGCAATTGACCAAGGAATTGGCTATTGATCAAGATTTGAGAGATTGAATTACAAGAAATTGTAATTCAATCACTTAAGATTGCCAAGGAGATCAATGAGTGCATTGATTGAAGAAGAGATAAAAATAAAATTGATCCGGAGAATGCAACATCTCCTAAGCCCATTGAACTCCCCATTTCTGATCTTACCCATTCTCTTTAATTTCTGTCATTTATTTTTATGAGCAATTGCCCATCCCCATTTAAGATTCTGCAATTTACTTTCCGTCATTTACATTCAGCTCTATTTCTAGCATTTACTTTTCTGTTATTTACTTTCCCCCCATTTAATTTTCTGCAATTCTCAACTCAAATTCTGATTCGCTCAACTAGAACATTCCTCTAATTAAAGTTGCTTGATCAATCAATCCTTGTGGGATTCGACCTCACTCTTCTGTGAGTTATTACTTGACGACAAATTCGGTACACTTGCCGAAGGAAATTTGTTATGAGACAAGTTTTCCGTTCATCAGGTTTATGGCGCCGTTGCCGGGGATTAATTGTGATTAACAAACTACCGGTTGATTGATTTACTAGATTAGACACTTTTCTTTTGTCTTTGTTTTCTTTTGTTTCTTTATTTTCTTTTGCTAACCAACTGTTTGTGATATTGCCTAACTGGGAATTTCGCTAGCTCGATGGTTCCTCCTTTACTTGAGATGGTAATTTACTCTGGGGTTTTCCCCCATGTTGCTCAGATAATGCTTGAGTCTTTGTCCGTTCACTATAAAAGTTCTCTCTGAACCTTCATCCATGATTTCGATGTGTCCATATGGCAAAACTTTTGTGACAAGAAAAGGTCCGGACCACCTTGATTTGAGTTTTCCTGGGAATAGTCTCAATTTGGAATTGTAAAGGAGTACTCGCTGCCCCTTTTCGAAACTCTTGGGTGCAAGATGCAGGTCATGTCTTCTCTTTGCTTTCTCTTTATACATCTTGGTATTTTCATAGGCTTGTGACCTGAATTCTTCCATCTCTTGCAGCTACAAGATCCTCTTTGCACCAGCAGCAATGCTGTCAAAATTTAGTATCTTGATAGCCCAGAGAGCTTTGTGTTCCAGCTCCAGTGGTAAATGACAAGCTTTCCCATACACTAGTTGATATGGGGACATTCCAAGTGGTGTTTTGAATGCTGTTCTGTATGCCCAAAGAGCATCATCCAGCTTCTTCGACCAATCCTTTCTTGATGCACCCACAGTCTTTTCCAGAATCCTCTTTAGCTCTCTGTTGGATATCTCAGTTTGTCCACTTGTTTGGGGATGGTAAGGTGTGGCTACCTTGTGTTTTACCCCATATCGTAGGAGAAGAGCTTCTTGTGGTCTGTTACAAAAATGGCTCCCTCCATCACTGATGAGTGCTCGTGGGACTCCAAACCGGCTAAAGATATTCTTCCTGAGGAAGTTCATGACTACCCTATTATCATTCGTTGGGGTTGCAATAGCCTCTACCCACTTGGAAACATAATCCACTGCTACCAAGATGTACTTATTTGCATATGAGGTTGGGAATGGTCCCATGAAATCGATTCCCCACACATCAAATAATTCCAGTTCCAAGATGAAATTTTGTGGCATCTCATTTCTTTTGGGCAAGTTTCCAGATCTTTGGCATTCATTGCAGCTCTTTACTAGTTCTTTGGCATCCTTGAAAAGGGTGGGCCAAAAGAATCCATTTTGTAACACCTTAGCTGCAGTTCTATCCCCTCCAAAGTGGCCTCCATAGCATGAGCCGTGGCAATTCCATAGGACCTCTCATCCTTCTTCTTCCGAAACACATCTTCTAAGGATTCCATCTGAACACTTCTTGAATAGATATGGCTCATCCCAGACAAAGTACTTTGCATTATTCATGAGCTTCCTTTTTTGATGTTTATTGATCTCTGGAGGCAATGCCCCAGTTGCCTTGAAGTTGGCAATGTCTGCGAACCATGGTGCTTTGTGAACTATCATCAACTGCTCAGCAGGGTAGAACTCGTTCACACTTGTATCAGGTGTTCCATCTTTATCATGAGAAATCCTGGATAGGTGATCTGCTACCTTGTTCTCCACTCCTTTCTTGTCTCTGATTTCAATATTGAATTCCTATAGCAATAAGATCCATCTTATTAGTCTTGGCTTTGATTCTTGCTTGGCAAACAAATATTTAAGTGCTGTGTGATCTGTAAAAACAATCACTTTAGCACCAATGATGTACGATCTAAACTTGTCAAATGCAAAAACTATTGCAAGCAACTCCTTTTTAGTAGTGGTATAATTTCTTTGAGTATCATTAAGGACTTTGCTCGCATAGTATATCACATGGACTAAGTTATCTTTCCTCTGTCCTAACACTACCCCAACTGTAAAATCAGATGCGTCACACATTAATTCAAATGGTAAATTCCAATCAGGTGGGGAAATGATAGGAGCAGAGGATAACCTCATTTTCAGATTTTCAAAGGCTAACATACATGTTTCATCAAAGATAAATGGTGTATCAGATACAAGAAGATTGCTTAAGGGTTTGGCTATCTTTGAAAAATCTTTAATAAACCTTCTGTAAAAACCAGCATGCCCTAAAAAGCTCCTAATTGCCCTGACATCACTGGGTGGAGGCAGTTTTTCAATAAGTTCTACTTTAGCTCTGTCAACCTCAATGCCTCGGTTAGAAACTTTGTGACCAAGGACTATTCCTCCTGTCACCATAAAGTGACATTTCTCCCAGTTCAAGACCAGATTGGTCTCTTGGCATCTTTTCAATATCAAGGCGAGGTGATGTAGGAAACTAGGAAAGGAATCTCCGAATACCGAGAAATCATCCATAAAAACTTCAATGAATTTTTCTATCATATCTGAAAAGATAGAAAGCATGCAGCGTTGGAAAGTCGCAGGTGCATTACATAGCCCAAATGGCATGCGCCTGTAGGCAAACACTCCATATGGGCAAGTGAATGAGGTTTTCTCTTGATCTCTGGGATCAACCACTATTTGGTTATATCCTGAATAACCGTCGAGAAAACAATAATAAGCATGCCCTGCGAGTCTTTCCAACATCTGATCCATGAATGGAAGGGGGAAATGATCTTTTCGTGTAGCCTCATTGAGCTTCCTGTAGTCTATGCACATCTGCCATCCTGTGACTGTCCTTGTAGGAATTAGTTCGTTCTTCTCATTAGGAACCACGGTAATTCCTCCCTTTTTCGGGACAACATGTACGGGGCTAACCCAGGGGCTGTCTGAGATCGGGTAAATTACTCCTCCCTGCCATAACTTCATAACTTCTTTCTGTACCACTTCCTTCATGATTGGGTTCAACCTCCTTTGGGATTGAATGGATGGTTTGGCATCATCTTCCAGCAGTATCTTGTGCATACATATGGCCGAACTTATCTCCTTCAAGTCCGCAAGAGTCCAACCAATGGCATCTTTGTGGTTTCACAGTACTTTGAGCAGTTCATCCTCTTGATCTTGGCTGAGGCATGAGCTTATAATCATTGGGTAATTTTCATCTTCTCCTAAGTATGCATATTTGAGAGAGGGTGGCAATGCTTTGAGTTCAAGTTTGGGTGCTTCTAACTTTTCGTTCTCTTCCTTTGGTGCACCTTGTATGCCAATTTCTGTTGTTGCAACCTCTTCACTTGATGTACACTCTTCTTCTATTATTCTTTCGGGTTCTTCAGACTCTTCTTCTTCAAAACTCTCCTGCACCTCCTCTTCAAGTGAGTCCAACCTCATACATTCCCCTAGTTGTTCTTGTGGGTAACTCATGGACTTGAACACATTGATCGTCATCTTTTCATTGTGTAATCTCAGGGTGAGATCTCTTTTTTGTATATCAATGACAGCTCCAGCAGTGGCCAAGAATGGCCTTCCCAGGATGATGGAAGCCTTGGCTTCCTCCTGCATGTCCAGCACTACAAAGTCTGCTGGGAAGATAAAATCTCCCACTTTCACCAGCAAATCTTCTACGATGCCATGCGGGAACTTGAACGATCGGTCTGCCAATTGTAAGGCCATCTTTGTTGGTTTAGCTTCCTCAATCTTCATCTTTCTCATCATAGCTACCGACATTAAATTGATGCTGGCTCCTAAGTCACAAAGAGCCTTTTCCACTGTGATTTCCCCTATAATACAAGGGATCTGAAAACTCCCGGGATCCTTCAATTTCTGGGGTAGTTTGTGCTGAATGATAGTACTACATTCTTCGGTTAATATCACAGTCTCGTTGTTCTTCCAGCTTCTTTTCTTAGTCATTAGCTCCTTTAAAAACTTGGCGTAGAGTGGCATTTGTTCTATTGCTTCAGCAAAGGGTATGTTGATTGGTAGTTTCTTGAAGATTTCCAAAAATCTCGAAAACTGGTTGTCATCCCCCTTCTTCTTTAATTGCTGAGGATATGGGACTCTTGGTATGTCTGGCTTCAGTACTCCTTCCCCTTTTTGTGAACTCAGATTAGGAACTTGAGCTCCAACCTGCTCTTCTTCCTCTTTATCTGAGTCCTTTTCTTGTGGTTTCTGGGGGGTTTCCTTCAGTTCCTTCCTACTTCTAAGAGTGATAGCCTGACACTCCTCCCTTTGTGTTGAGCTAGTCTTGCTGCAAAGGTTGTGGCTTGGAATTTGCTTGAATAAGTAGCCAATTTGTGTCTCTAGTTTCTTGATGGCAGCATCCTGATTCTGCATATTGGACATCACTTCTTCTCGGAACGCTTTACTATCTTGAATCACCTTACCTATGCCTTCAAGTAGATTCTCAATCTTTGAGAGTCTGTCATCCAATGATTGTAGATTGGGATCAGATATGGAAGAATGAGGTAATTTATTTTGGTTTTGATGTGGATGTGGAGAGGTGTTGTTATGGGAGTGTTTATATGGTCTAGATGTAAAGTGTTGGTGGGCTGCATTGTTTGGATTTGGGCGTATTTGATCAAGGCTTTGGTCTTGTTGATTTCCCCACCCAAAGTTTGGGTGATTCCTCCATCCAGGGTTGTAGGTCTTGGAGTATGGATCATGGTTTTGCCTAGGTGAATTCCCAATATAGTTGGCTTGCTCCTGACTTCCCTCTGCTTCTTCATTCACTCCTTCTTGGGTTGTTGATAAAGTGGTGATTGCTGCTACTTGGTTCCTCTCCATTTTCTTGGTGAGGTCAGCTAGCTGTCGGGTAATGAGCTTTTTTTGAGCTAGCAGAGCATCTACATTGTTTAGCTCCATTACTCCTCTTGTGTTCCCTCTTTCGGAAGCATAGAAGTAGTCATTCTCTGCTACAGTTTCAATGACATCTATGGCCTCCTCAATGGTCTTCTTCTTGTTCAAAGATCCTTCGGATGAATGGTCTACGGCCTTCTTTGACTCATAAGAGAGCCCTTCATAGAAAATGTGCAGCTGCACCCATTCATTGAACATATCTAGTGGACACTTCCTTGTTAGGTCTTTAAACCTCTCCCATGCTTCATATAGAGTCTCACCATCTTGTTGCCTGAAAGTTTGGACCTCAGCTCTCAGCCTATTGATTCGTTGAGGGGGGTAAAATCTTGTTAAGAATTTGTTCACCACATCTTCCCAAGTTGTCAAGCTCTCCTTCGGGAAAGACTCCAGCCACTTGGCTGCCTTATCCTTGAGTGAGAATGGAAATAAGAGCAGTCTATAGGCGTCAGGATGAACACCATTAGACTTCATTGTGTTATATATTCTCAGGAAGGTGGTTAAATGATGATTGGGGTCCTCTTGGACACTCCCTCCGAACGAACAGTTGTTCTGAAAAAGGGTGATGAGCTGTGGCTTCAGTTCAAAATTATTGGCATGGATGGTTGGCTTTTGAATGCTACTTCCACAATTTCCTGGGTTTGGATTGATGTAAGAGCCTAAAACTCTTCTATCCTCCCCAGCATGATTTGCTTGTCCTCTTCCGCCATGGTTGTGAGCTTCTTCTTCACGATGGTTTTCCATGTTTTCTTCCATGTTTGGTTCAAAGTATTCCTCAAAGTATTCATCTTCTTCTTCATCACCAACTACACGTTTTTCTTTTGCCTCCCTCCTTAGTCTAAGGAAGGTCCTCTCAGGTTCAGAATCAATGGAAGTTGAAGCCCCGCTTCTTCTCCCTGTAGTTGTCACAGATGAGGAAATTCCCAGTTAGGCAATATCACAAACAGTTGGTTAGCAAAAGAAAATAAAGAAACGAAAGAAAACAAAGACAAAAGAAAAGTGTCTAATCTAGTAAATTAATCAACCGATAGTTTGTTAATCACAATTAATCCCTGGCAACGGCGCCATAAACTTGATGCACAGAAAACTTGTCTCATAACAAATTTCCTTCGGCAAGTGTACCGAATTTGTCATCAAGTAATAACTCACAAAAGAGTGAGGTCGAATCCCACAGAGATTAACGGATTAAGCAATCAATAGTTGATTAATTATCCTAGTTAGACGATTCAGATTTGGATGATGAGTAAAAAGGGAATGTAAATTGCATGAATGTAAAGGAAAAACTATAAAGTGCAGAAAAGTAAAATGGCAAGAAAAGTAAATGTAAGAATTAAAAATAAAATGAACATTGGGATCAAGTTCATTCTCATCTCTTCCTCAATCAATGCGCTCATTGATCTCCTTGGCAATCTTAAGTGATCAAATTACAATTCCTTGTAATTCAATCTCTCAAATCTTGATCAATAGCCAATTCTTTGGTCAATTGCTCATGAGAAGAGATGAGGTATGGTCACTGATTATACCACATGCATTTTCCAAATCAAGTGTTGGAAGGATTATAGTCACATATCCATCCACACCGAATTTGGTCCATCATGAGAAAGCATTTCTAGCATGATCTCTTCATTCCTCTTTCAAGGTTCAGAAGAGATCCAAGTATGAATAGTTTCTTTTCCAAGATAACTACCCAATTGGATGAAGATCGAAAGCTCTCTAGTAAAATCAAGAGGAAAGAAAGAAGAAGAAGAAGAATAAGAACTACACTTAATCCATTGAATCACGATAGAGCTCTCTAACCCAATGTAAAGAGTTAGTTGATCATTTCTCTACAAAAATAGAAAAGAAAGAAAGTGCAGAAAAGTAAAGATGAAGATTCAAACTGAAATTGAAAATTCAACATTCATAAATGAAAATTACAACTAAAAGAAAGAGAAGGAAAAGTGTGTGAGGGCAGGGAGTCCGAAGACCCCTCTTCAATCCCCCAATTCCTGAATTCCCAGACTGCCTTCAATGTAAAAACTAAGGCCTTTATATAGGCTCTCCTAAATTACAAAATGAAATTAAAAGCAAATTACAATTAAATGAAAATTCCTATTCTAGCTGCTTCTTGTGGTCTTGATTGGTTGACAATTGTGGGCTTGCTTGCTTGAGCTTTGAAGTGGACTTGAGAGAGAGTGAGTCAAGTTGAGGTCCAGGTGCTAAATTTAGTGCTAAAGTTAGCCACACTAACGCTATAAGTGTGGCGTTAGTGCTAAAGTTATTGTGGCTAACGTTGCACTTGCTGCCCAGTTGGTGTTTTTGGGGCTTAAAAGATGCCTCTTGTTTGTGCTCCAATTTCATGTTCACTATAGAGTATTATATATTGTTGGAAAGCTCTGAAGGTCAGCTTTCTAACACAACTGGAATCACCTCAATTGGACCTTTGTAGCTCAAGTTATGCTCCTTTGAAGTAGACATGGTCGCTGGCATAGTTGCCAGCGTTAATGAAAAACTTGAGTGCCAATAACGCTAGCGATCAGGGCTTCATTATTGCCAATTTCTGAAGCTCAAACTTAGTGTCAACCCCATACTATTATATAATGTTGGAAAACCATGGATGTCTACTTTCCAATGCCTTTGGAAGCGCATCATTTGGAGCTCTACAACTCGAGTTACACTTCTTGGAAGGTGAAGATGTCAGCTGGCCTTACTACAGGTTGATACCATGTTCATCTTTGCACTTTCGGCGCAGGTTTTCTCCCTCAAATTAGTGTCAACCATATAGTGCCATATATGCATTCTTCTTTTGGCCTGAAATCAATCAAACAAAGTGCATCAAAGTCTTGCTCTTAATCATGGGATCATGCATCATCCAATTTATCATATAATTCATGCAAAATTCTCATGAAATCATGTAAAGTGCACAATGTATGCTTGAATCAAGATGTAAGTGAATATCTACCCAAAACTAGCTTATTTTCCAAGAAAAAGCATGAAACTACCTTAAAAATAGTAAAGAAAAGGTCAGTAAAACTGGCCAAAATGCCCTAGCATCAACTCCCAAAACACATTGCTAGCTCCAACCAATCAAGGGAAACCACTTAGATGTAGTTAGACTTTAGTAATAATTGTTTTGTTAACAACAAGATATGAGGTTCTCTGCATATATGCAATGTTTTGTACTGGGCAAGGAACTAAGTTTGGTGTTCACACACCAAATTAAGTTCAAAAGCCACAAGCATACATGCAAGCTAACTATGTCTCAAGTGCTTTGGGAACAAGCAACTTTCAATAACTTTGCAGGAATCTTATGAGGAAATAGTACACCTTCACCCAAGGAAGTGAAGTAGCAAGGACTAGGATGATGACAAAGAAAGAGGGCAACTAGAAATCATCACCCGAAGGTTGCATTGTTACTTAATTCCATTATACTCAGAATTGTTGAAAATTGGAAGTCCGAATGCACTTTTGATTAATAGTTACTCGTAGTTGGAACCTTTTTCAATTCTGCCTCTTAAGTTTTGTGTTGAAGAGCTCTATACTTGCTGGTCTTTATGTCACTGCACCCTTACTTTGCTTACTTGTATGTTTGTCCCTTTAAATCAAATGAAAAGAGAATGAGTGTTTTTAAAGACCAGAGAGGAGTTCATACTATGGAGTGAGTTCATGAGTTTATGGTGTGATCATAAGTTAGCTAAGTTGGTTCAACCAAAAGGTGGGAGGACAACTATCTGTCATGAATACTGTGCTTGAAAAACACCTCATGAGACTAGCTAAATAAGAAGATCCTAATAAGAAAAAGGGAAAGAACAATAAAGGTTGAAAAATGAAAGAAAAAGAGTAAGCAATAAGGCTAGGCACTAATGGTTTTAATCTTGAGGCATGTGTCTGTGGTGCTCCTGTGTGAGGGATCTACTTGGATGAATAAGCTCTTAGGGGTGCCTTATCACTTGGTAACTTGGGTTAACTAACTCGGGATTATCAGCTGAAAGTCCACTATCAAGAGTAACCCTCAATACAGAGCATTTAGTAACCCAAAGAGGTGCTGGACACCAAGGTCTCAAGAAAAGAAAATAAATAAACTATGTGCCTGTGGTATGTATGTATGGGGGAGAGACTTGAGCAAGTAAGTCCTTAGGGGTGCTTCAACACTTAGCACCTTGAACCAACTGGTTCGGGAGTGTTGGCTGAAAGCTTATTTTAAAGAGTTCCCCCCTTACAGAGCACTTAGCCTAAGAACAAAAATAAGCCCTGAAATGACAACAAAAGGATCAATGAATAAAAGTCTCATGGGATGCAATCACAGTGAGTATTCTAGGACATGATAGAGGTCTGAAAGCCAGGAATGAACCTAAGTTGCTATACATGAAACCACCATAAAACCAGGGACATGACTTCCACAAGAATGACTCATTTCTCTTGGCATTCCATTCATCATTCTCTTGTTCTAGTACTTGCTTAGGGACAAGCAAGCTTTAAGTTTGGTGTTGTGATGCCAGGGCATTTTGGCCAGTTTCACTGACCTTTTCCTTACTGTTTTTAGGGTAATTTCATGCATTTCCTTAGGAAATAAGCTAGTTTTGGGTAGATATTCACTTACATTATGATTCAAGCATACATTGTGCACTTTACATGATTTCATGAGGATTTTTACATGAATTTAAGGACAAATTAGATGTTGCATTTCCCATGACTTGGACTAGAACTTTGATGCACTTTATTACTTGATTTCAGGACAAAGGAAGCAAAGAAGAACCACATTAGTGGCTACGTTAGTTACACTAATGTTAACACTAACGTGGAATGGGAATAACTTGCAAAGTTAATGAGAAAAGTAATTGCCAATAACGCTCTCGAAGCCATCATTAACTAAGTTAACGTGAACTCTAACGTGGAAGAAAGGAAATGGAGCCAACGTTAGTGACACTTAACATTATCACTAACGTTGGACCAAGCTCATAAGTGGCCACGTTAGTCACCACGTTAACTTAGTTAACGTGGCCTCTAACGTTAAGAAGAAAAGGGGGAAGCCAACGTTAGTGACATTCAACACTATCACTAACGTTGGCCAAGTCACATTAAGCCACGTTAACTCCCACGTTAACCTAGTTAACGTGGAAGCTAATAGCCTATGTTAAAAGAGCCACGTTAACTAAGTTAACGTGGACTCTAACGTAGGGAAGGGGGAGATTTCTCAATGTTATTGGGAAAGGTGAGTCCCAATAACGTGTGCGAAGGATAAAGGGCAACATTAGTGGCAACGTTTGTGCCACTAACGTTGAAGTTAACGTGGCTCTTACTTTGGTGAGGAACGTTAGTGAAAAAGGTGATTGTCACTAACGTTCTCGAACCCATATTTTCACTGAACGTTAACACCCCTAACGTCCTGAGCTAAAGTCTCTTCCCACTTCACACTTTCTCTCTGCAAGCAAAGCCAAGCCCAATGAAGAAGAGAACTGCTTCAAACTCAAGATCCAAAGGCCCATACCCAAGACTTGAAGAGCCAACTAGAAGAACAGAAGAGTATTATATATAGGAGTAGCTTTGAATTAAAAAGGGAGTTGGAAATTATAGGGAGCCTCTGGGCATAGAATTACTCTCTGTATTTACTTTCTCTGCACTTCTAGTTTCATCATGTATTCTCCATCTTTGTTTTCATTTTCCAGAGCTATGAACAACTAAACCCCTTTCATTGGGTTAGGGAGCTCTGTTGTAATTTGATGGATCAATACTAGTTTTCATTATTCTTCTTCTATCTTTTCTCTTGATTTTACTTGAAATCTTTCGATCTTCATCCAATTGGGTAGTTATCTTGGAAAAGAAGCTATTCATACTTGGATCTCTTCTGAACCTTGAAAGAGGAATGAAGAGATCATGCTAGAAATGCTTTCCCATGCTGGACCAAATTGAGTTTGGATGGATATGTGACTATAATCCTCTCAACACTTGATTTGGGAAATGCATGTGGTATAATCAGTGACCATACTTCATCTCTTCTCATGAGCAATTGACCAAGGAATTGGCTATTGATTAAAATTTGAGAGATTGAATTACAAGAAATTGTAATTCAATCACTTAAGATTGCCAAGGAGATCAATGAGTGCATTGATTGAGGAAGAGATGAAAATGAAATTGATTCGGAGAATGCAACGTCTCCTAAGACCAATGAACTCCCCATTTCTGATCTTACCCATTCTCTTTAATTTTTGTCATTTATTTTTATGAGCAATTACCCATCTCCATTTAAGATTCTGCAATTTACTTTCCGTCATTTACATTCAGCTCTATTTCTAGCATTTACTTTTTTGTTATTTACTTTCCCGCCATTTAATTTTCTGCAATTCTCAACTCAAATTCTAATTCGCTCAACTAGAACATTCCTCTAATTAAAGTTGCTTGATCAATCAATCCTTGTGGGATTCGACCTCACTCTATTGTGAGTTTTTACTTGACGACAAATTCGGTACACTTGCCGAAGGAAATTTGTTGCGAGACAAGTTTTCCGTGCATCAGCCGCAATAGCAGAAATTCATATACATGGTGCACCAAAGGAAGAGAATGAAAAGTTAGAAGCACCAAAACTTGAACTCAAGGCATTGCCACCCACTCTCAAATATGCATACTTAGGCGAGAATGAAAGCTACCCTGTGATCATAAACTCATCCCTCAGCCAAGATCAAGAGAATGAACTGCTCCAAGTATTGCGAAAGCATAAAGATGCCATTGGATGGACCCTCGCTGACCTGAAAGGGATCAGTTCGGCCATATGCGTGCATAAAATACCGTTGGAAGATGATGCCAAACCATCTATTCAATCCCAAAGGAGACTGAACCCAATCATGAAGGAAGTGGTACAGAAGGAAGTTATGAAGTTGTGGCAGGGAAGGGTAATCTACCCGATCTCAGACAGCCCCTGGGTCAGCCCCGTACATGTTGTTCCGAAAAAGGGAGGAATCACTGTAGTTCCCAATGAGAGGAACGAACTAATCCCCAACAGGACCGTCACAGGATGGCGGATGTGCATAGACTACAGAAAACTAAATGAAGCTACACGAAAAGATCATTTCCCCCTTCCATTCATGGATCAGATGTTGGAAAGACTCGCAGGACACTCATACTATTATTTTCTCGACGGTTATTCAGGATATAACCAAATAGTGGTTGACCCCAGAGACCAAGAGAAAACCTCATTTACTTGCCCAAATAGAGTGTTTGCTTACAGGCGCATGCCATTTGGGCTATGTAATGCGCCTGCAACTTTCCAACGCTGCATGCTATCTATCTTCTCGGATATGATAGAGAAATTCATTGAAGTCTTTATGGATGATTTTTCGGTACTCGGAGATTCCTTTCCTAGTTGCTTAAGTCACCTAGCCTTGGTATTGAAAAGGTGACAAGAGACAAATCTGGTCCTGAACTGGGAGAAATGTCACTTTATGGTAACTGAAGGAATAGTCCTTGGCCATAAGGTTTCTAACCAAGGCATTGAGGTTGACAGAGCTAAAGTGGAATTTATTGAAAAACTTCCCCCACCCAGTGATGTCAAGGCAATTAGGAGTTTTTTAGGGCATGCTGGCTTTTACAGGAGGTTTATTAAAGATTTTTCAAAGATAGCCAAGCCCTTAAGCAATCTCCTTGTATCTGATACACCATTTGTCTTCGATGAAAAATGCATCCTAGCATTCGAAAATTTGAAACAGAGGTTGTCCTCTGCCCTTATCATTTCCCCACCTGATTGGAACCTACCTTTTGAATTGATGTGTGATGCATCTAATTTTGCAGTTGGGGCCGTGATAGGGCAGAGGAAAGATAACTTAGTTCATGTGATCTACTATGCTAGCAAAGTCCTCAATGACACTCAAAGAAATTATACAACTACTGAAAAGGAGTTGCTAGCAATAGTTTTTGCATTTGACAAGTTTAGATCATACCTCATTGGTGCTAAAGTGATTGTTTTCACAGATCACACAGCACTTAAATATTTGTTTGCCAAGCAAGAATCAAAACCAAGACTAATAAGATGAATCCTATTATTGCAGGAATTCAACATTGAAATTAGAGACAAGAAAGGAGTGGAGGCGCATGCCATTTGGGCTATGTAATGCGCCTGCAACTTTCCAACGCTGCATGCTATCTATCTTCTCGGATATGATAGAGAAATTCATTGAAGTCTTTATGGATGATTTTTCGGTACTCGGAGATTCCTTTCCTAGTTGCTTAAGTCACCTAGCCTTGGTATTGAAAAGGTGACAAGAGACAAATCTGGTCCTGAACTGGGAGAAATGTCACTTTATGGTAACTGAAGGAATAGTCCTTGGCCATAAGGTTTCTAACCAAGGCATTGAGGTTGACAGAGCTAAAGTGGAATTTATTGAAAAACTTCCCCCACCCAGTGATGTCAAGGAAATTAAGAGTTTTTTAGGGCATGCTGGCTTTTACAGAAGGTTTATTAAAGATTTTTCAAAGATAGCCAAGCCCTTAAGCAATCTCCTTGTATCTGATACACCATTTGTCTTCGATGAAAAATGCATCCTAGCATTCGAAAAATTGAAACAGAGGTTGTCCTCTGCCCTTATCATTTCCCCACCTGATTGGAACCTACCTTTTGAATTGATGTGTGATGCATCTAATTTTGCAGTTGGGGCCGTGTTAGGGCAGAGGAAAGATAACTTAGTTCATGTGATCTACTATGCTAGCAAAGTCCTCAATGACACTCAAAGAAATTATACAACTACTGAAAAGGAGTTGCTAGCAATAGTTTTTGCATTTGACAAGTTTAGATCATACCTCATTGGTGCTAAAGTGATTGTTTTCACAGATCACACAGCACTTAAATATTTGTTTGCCAAGCAAGAATCAAAACCAAGACTAATAAGTTGAATCCTATTATTGCAGGAATTCAACATTGAAATTAGAGACAAGAAAGGAGTGGAGAACAAGGTAGCAGATCACCTATCCAGAATCCCTCATGATAAAGGTGGAGCACATGATACAAGTGTAAATGAGCTCTTTCCTGATGAGCAGTTGATGACAGTTCACAAAGCACCATGGTTTGTAGACATTGCCAACTTCAAGGCAACCGGGGCTTTACCTCCAGAGATCAACAAACATCAAAAAAGAAAGCTCATAAATGATGCAAAATATTTTGTCTAGGATGAGCCATATCTCTTCAAGAAGTGTTCAGATGGAATCTTGAGAAGATGTATTTCAGATGAAGAAGGATGAGAGGTCCTGTGGAATTGCCATGGCTCATGCTGTGGAGGCCAAATTGGAGGGGACAGAACTACAGCCAAGGTGTTACAAAGCGGATTCTTTTGGCCCACCCTTTTTAAGGATGCCAAAGAACTAGTAAAGAACTGCAATGAATGCCAAAGAGCTGGAAACTTTCCTAGAAGAAATGAGATGCCACAAAATTTTATCTTAAACCTGGAACTGTTTGATGTATGGGGAATCGATTTCATGGGACCATTCCCAATCTCATATTCAAACAAGTACATTTTGGTGGCAGTGGACTACGTTTCCAAGTGGGTGGAGGCTATTGCAACCCCATCAAAGGATAACAAGGTGGTCATGAACTTCCTCAGGAAAAATATCTTTAGCCGGTTTGGAGTCCCACGAGCATTCATCAGTGATGGAGGGAGCCACTTTTGTAACAGACCACTAGAAGCTCTTCTCCTACGATACGGGGTGAAACACAAGGTTACAATGCCTTACCATCCCCAAACAAGTGGGCAAACTGAGATATCTAACAGAGAGCTAAAAAGGATTTTGGAAAAGACTGTGGGAGCATCAAGAAAGGATTGGTTGAAGAAGCTGGATGACGCTCTTTGGGCATACAGAACAGCATTCAAAATACCACTCGGGATGTCCCCATATCAACTGGTGTATAGAAAAGCTTGTCACCTACCACTGGAGCTGGAACACAAAGCTCTCTGGGCTCTCAAGATACTAAATTTTGACAGCATTGCTGCTGGTGCAAAGAGGATTCTGCAACTGCAAGAGATGGAGGAATTTAGATCCGAAGCCTATGAAAATGCCAAGATTTATAAAGAAAAGGCGAAAAGAAGGCATGACCTCCATCTAGCACCCAGGAGTTTCACAAAAGGGCAGCAAGTACTCCTCTACAACTCCAAATTGAGACTGTTCCCAGGAAAACTCAAATCAAGGTGGTCAGGACCCTTTCTTGTCACAAAAGTCTCCCCATATGGACACATAGAAATCATGGATGAAAGTTCTGAGAGGACTTTCACTATGAATGGACAAAGGCTCAAACACTATATGGGCAACATGGGGGAAAACCCCAAAGTAAAGTATCATCTCAAGTAATGGAGGGATCGTCGAGCAAGCGACGCTAAAAGAGCACTTTGTTGGGAGGGAACCCAACCTAAGGTAGTTTCTTTTTTTTATCGTCATTTGAATAAAGACAACAAGTTGTTTTTCCTGTATGACAAGGAGCTAAGTTTGGTGTTTCACACCAAAACAATCCAAGAGTGAAAGTGTAATTCTAAGTTTAGTGTTCCACCAAAGATATTAGTTAGAATCACACTACACTCCAATGGCAAAATGCTAGCTCCAACTAATCAGGGGAACCACTTAGGAGTAGTTTAGTCTTTAGTTAATAGTTGCTTAGTTAATAACAACGTATGAGGCTCTCTGCAAGTATGCAATCTGTTGTACTAGGCAAGGAACTAAGTTTGGTGTTCACACACCAAATTAAGTTCAGAAATTCACAAGCATACATGCAAGCTAACTATTTCTCAAGTGCTTTGGGAACAAGCAACTTCCAATAACTTTGCAGGAGCCTTCTGAGGAAATGGTGCACCATCATCCAAGGAAGTGAAGGAGCAAAAACTATGGATGATGACAACAAGGGGACAGCTAGAAACCATCACCCGAAAGGTTGTATTGTTACTTAATTCCATATACTTGAATTGCTAAAAAATTGGAAGTCCCAAGGTGCCTTTGATTAATAGTTACTCATTAGTTTAAATCATTAGAATTTAATGTTTGTTTTTATTGCTTTTGTCATATGTGTGCTGTCCATGATACCTGCTGCATCTTCACCTTGCTTACTGTAACAACCCTGATTTTCGAGTATGCGAGATATTTTTTGAAGGCACGGAATCCTCCGGAAGATCAGTAAGGGGAGAACCTCTGATATATCATCAAGTATCTCAATCCTCATTGTCATTATGTCATATTTAAGATAGAACCTTTTATGAGGCAAGCTCAATAACGCAGTCACGAAGAACCTAGTTTTTGAACCGTATCGGTTAGGAGTTTTGATTCGGTTTTTCGTAAATAGTCTCATTGTGACAAACTGGACTCGATTTATGAGAGAAGAGAGATAATAGGATGATATTATAATTATATTATTATTAGAAGCTTCTTGAATAATATTATAAGGTTACCTGGTCTGTTTTAGTTAAATCAGAAAATCGGTTTAACCGGATTTACGATTTACTGGTGCAGCTTAGCACCAGCACTCTCTGATGAATTTAGCAATGCTAAGGCCTCATTATACATGTTCTATTATCATAATAAATATTTTACTAGTGTCATTTATGCTAGTAGGTTAGAAAATAATTTTTAGAGATGTTTTTACGAGTGTTCCGATACACCTAGTTTTAGTAGTTGTACACCAGAGATTTTTTAATATTATTTTAATCCACCTCCAAGCCAACCAATCACAACTCACCTTACACCCCCAAGACCTCCAAGGCTGTCTCATTTCTTCATTTTGGACGAAAATAACAAGAGAGAAAAGAGAGAAACTTTCATGAACACTTAATCTTCAAAGCTTGATTTCTTCTGAACTAAAACTCAAATCAAAACTCCGATTTCACCAAAGTGATCCTTTCTTCTTCCTCTACATAACCATGTAACTTATCAAGGCTGGGAATAAGGTGAGATGGCTGTCTCCCTCCCTCTTCAATTCGGTTTTCAAGGAAAACCATGCAAAACATGTGTTTTCTTGATGTTTTTACTTAGGAATCATGCTTAACTTGACGTGAGGGCCAAGAAACGTGAATTTACAGGAAGTATAAGGTTAGAAATCACTTCCTAACATGCTGAGTGAGATTTGGTTAGTTGAGGGTTTTTGGATTTAAAGTTGTTCTTGATGTGATTTAGGAGGAAAAAGTGCTTAAGGACCACCTGAAAGTCTAACCGAATTAGGAGCAGCAAAACAAGGTAGGGTTTGACGAATTTAATCTTTATTGAGTGTGTTTGAGTTGTGTGATTATGATATGGTTTGGCTGTGCTTGAAATTGATTGTTTGTATGAGTAATTCTTGTTGAAATTTTGGTGAAAATTTGATGAAATTTGATGAAATTCAAGCTATGAATGTGTGTTCTTGTGGCTGCTGGAAAACGAAACCCTAGAGCTTAAATTGAGGTTCAATTTGTGTTAAAATCATGTAGAAAAGATGGGATTTTAGTGGCTGCTAATTTATTATGAATTCTAGTAAAAATCGGTTGCTGAAAAGAATAAAAGACGGGTAAAAACAGATAAGGAATCTGAAGAATTTTTGAAGAACATGAAGAACACTTTGCGTGTGATGAAGAACAATGAAGAACACCTTTTTGATTCATAAAAGGGCAAGGAAGTAATTAATTTGGTGTTTGGAGGGTTATTTGGTAATTTCTGAAAGTTAGAGTGGTAAAAGTAGAAATATTAAAAGTTACAGGTGGTAAAAAGTGAATTTTAAAGGTTAAAAATAAAAGTAAGTTAATTTTCGAAAATTTAATGATAAAATAATAAAAAAATAATAAAATATTAAATAATAATATTTAATTAAAAATAATATTTTAATAAAAATAATAAAATAATGCAGAAAAGGCAGTTTTCTGTAAAAGCTTTAGAAAGACAACTTTAAGTACAGAATCTCATAATTACTTTGATAAAACACTTAGGGAGTGGTAAAAACATATTTGTGAGGCAAAGATAAATAAAATATAAAAAGTTGAAGAAAAGATAAAAATCGAAGAAAAAGTCTGTAAAATTTTAATGACAGAAAAACAGACAGATACTAGTGAACGAACTAGGGCAACATAGTTAGTCCTGGAATTGCGAATAGGGTTAGGTATTATATGAAAAGTTAAACTATTTCAGTATAGACTTAATGAACCTATACTTGGGACAGACTAACTATTCATACCGAAATTTACATAAGCTTTAAATACATACGTTAAACAGAGAAATCAGAGCAGAGTAAAGAAACACAGAAAACAGAGTAACCAGAGCAGAATAAAGGGATACAGAGAAAAGATTAATCAGAGCAAAGTAAAAAGACAAAGAGAAAAGAGTAATGTGATAAAGAGAAATGGTTTGAATTAAGTTGTTGTAAAAGTAAAAGCTGTAGAGTTTATATAGCATGATTGAACAGAGAAAGAAGGAAATACTGCATAAGTTGTTGTTTGAATGTATGCTTTCTTTGTTTGTATTCTATTCACTGTGTCTGTGTTTTATTTTCTTGTATTCTCTTGTTTTTGTTTTGCTTTCTATTTTCTCAGTTTTCTCTAGTTTTCTGCTTCTTCTGTTCACTGCTTCTCGGTATTCTGCTATTTATCTGCTAAACAACACGGAATTAATGAACTTAACTAATAACCCCGGCCCTACTAAGAACTCCCCAGTTCTTACCCCTTCTCTCTCCCTTCCCCCTTCAGATGGAAGCATGAGTACCCTTCCGTAGTTTGCTGATGACTGTTCTACAAAGAGGATTCCGCTCTAGGTAGTCTTCTGAGTCTAGAGTGAATGCCGTTATGTAACGACCCAATTTTCAGTACGCCTAGGACATACCAGAAACTGAGTGCTACCCTTTGTCATCCTATATATTATCTATTATTTATTATATGAGCCTGATTTGTTATTAAAAGCGTAGTTAGTTAGCGAGGTACTTCTTTTTTTTTGAAAACATTTGGATTAATAGACAGAATCATTTATAATTAACTCACAGCTGATAACAGATAAAACAGTTATAAGCAACCACACATAAATACATCAGAAGTAGCTAGCAATATTCAGTTATCCAGCCTTTATTAGAGTATAGACCTTTAGTTAGAACACCCCTAGGTATAGCTAGATAATAACTTTATACATATACATACATACAACATCCCAGGTCCTGACCTATTCAAGAGGTCCGTAAGCTAGCAGCTAGGCTAGCCTAGACTCTATACTCACCTAGTCCCTCTAAACTACTAAAGCGAGGGAAAGTACGTTCTAAGTCTTCACAACTCAAGTCAGGTGGAACGTCATCAAATGATAGAACATCATCTGCTACTCCTCTGCACGATCAGACTATTCCACAGGACGTCTCTCTGGTACCTCATGAAGTATCCACAAAATAGGAATCTCATACACAGGATTTAGGTTAAAGTGCGCATACGAAGGGGTGCAGACATTGGCTGGTCTCACAGTATTTACATATAATTAGAGAACGGTATTCACCTTAGACTCAGAAGACTATCTAGAGCAGAATCTTCTTCTTGCGAACGGTCATCAGCGAACTATGGTAAGGTACTCTTACTTCCATCTGAAGGGGGAAGGGAGAGAGAAGGGGTAAGAAATGGGGAGTTCTTAGTAGGGTCGGGGTTATTAGTTACGTTCATTAATTCTATGTTGTTTAGCAGACTATTAGCATAATACAAGGAAACAGTAATTAAAAAACACAGATAAGTAGAGAAGATAGAGAAAACAGATAGCAGAACACAAACAGAAGAATACAATAAAATATCACAAGCGCAGAGAATGGAATACAAACAAGGAAAGCATACATTCATACCACAAACATAACAAAGGAAATGCGCAACCAAGTATGATGCATGTCTATCCCTAGTGCAGGTAATGAGCTCATCTGTCGGTTACTAACCCGCTCCCGACGTTATCCAGCAACCTCTGTCTGGATAAGGCTTTCCTATTGGCTATACCCCTGTGTACAGGAAATAACCCCTCTACCACCACAGGGTCCACTGCACGCAGGAAATAACACATCTGCCACTGCAGGGATGTACGCCGACACACCTTCTGTATACAGGAAATAACCCCTCTGCCACTATAGAAATGGAACAGGTGGTCACGGTACTTCTGTAGCAGGAAATAACCCCTCTGCCTTACAAAAATAAAATATGGATCTGTAACGTAGGAAAGCGTTCTCAGTGATCACACCATTATCTATCTGACTGCCTCACTGCCGCAGATGATCATACAAGTATATCTGGAGTTGCCTTAACGCAACAAATGAATAAACACATCTCTTGGGTTGCCTCAAGCAACAAATAAATATCTCTTGGGTTGCCTCAAGCAACAAATCATCACATAATCATTCTCATTATCATCATTCATCATCATTCTCATTATTCATCATCATTTTCACATTTTTATGCAGTACCTCTTTCTTTCTCTGTTCAATCATACTGTACAAACTTTACATCTTTCACTTTTACAATATCTTAATTCAAACCATTTCTCTTTATCACATTACTCTTTTCTCTTTGTCTTTTTACTTTGCTCTGATTACTCTTTTCTCTGTATCCCTTTATTCTACTCTGGTTACTCTAATCTCTGTGTTTCTTTACTCTGCTTTGATTTCTCTTCATAACATATGTATTTAAAGCTTATGTAAATTTTGATATGAATAATTAGCCTGTCCCAAGTATAGGTTCATTAAGTCTATACTGAAACAGTTTAACTTTTCATATAACACCTAACCCTAGTCGCAACTCAAGTACTAACTAAGTTGCCCTAGTTCGTTCACTAGTCTCTGTCTGTTTTTTTGTCATTAAAATTTTACAGACTTTTTCTTTGGTTTTTATCTTTTCTATAACTTTTTATCTTTTCTTTATCTTTGCCTCACTATCATGTTATTACCACTCCCTAAGTGTTTTATGAAGGTAATTATGAGATTCTGCACTTAAAGTTGTCTTTCTAAAGCTTTTACAGGAAACTGTCTTTTTCGCATTATTTTATTATTTTTATTAAAATATTATTTTTAATTAAATATTATTTTTTAATATTTTATTATTTTTTATTATTTTATCATTAAATTTTCGAAAATTAACTTACTTTTACTTTTAACCTTTAAAATTCACTTTTTACCACCCGTAACTTTTAATATTTCTACTTTTACCACCCTAACTTTCAGAAATTACTAAATAACCCCCCCAAACACCAAATTAATTACTACTTTGCCCTTTTTAAGATCTAAAAGGTGTTCTTCAATGTTCTTCATCACACTCAAAGTGTTCTTCGTGTTCTTCGTAAATTCTTCAGATTCTTTCTCTGTTTTTACCTGTTTATCAGTCTTTTCAGCAACCGATTTTTACCATAATTCATAATAAAAAAAGTTTGCCTCAAACTTTTGTGCAAACTTTTGGGCAAAAAGCTTGAGCAAAGGTTTGCCTCAAACTTTTTGGCAAACTTTTGGGCAAAAAGCTTGAGCAAAAGTTTGCCTCAAACTTTTTGGCAAACTTTTGGCGCCATGAACAACACACCCTGGAGAGCAAAAGTTTGCGCCAACGTTTGCCTCTTGCTCAAACTTTGAAGAGCAAAGGCCCAATTGATGGTTTGAAGACCATTTGAAGAAAGTGTATAAATAGCATAGGATTTATGTTTTTGGAGAGCTTT
Source organism: Arachis ipaensis (assembly GCF_000816755.2). Classification (NCBI taxonomy): domain Eukaryota; kingdom Viridiplantae; phylum Streptophyta; class Magnoliopsida; order Fabales; family Fabaceae; genus Arachis; species Arachis ipaensis. The sequence continues at coordinate 65,853,532 of NC_029793.2, forward strand.
TCCTTTAGGTTTGATAGAGAGTTTTCGGAGAGATTTTGGTGTGGAGTGAATTTAATTTCTAAGTCTCGGGGAAGGAGAATTGAATTCCCTTCCTCTTAGTTTTCTTGCTTTCAATTTCAATTACAATTGTCTTGGATCTTGGGTTGGAGAATTGAAGGAATTCTGTTTCAATCTCATCCTGAGATCTTTCTGTTTCATTTTACTGCATAATTGAATTTCCATTTGGTTAATTGCTTCTGTCTTCTACTTTCTCTGCAATTTACATTTCCTTTGCAATTGTTCTTGTTGGATCTAGGAAGGCATTGAGATCTAGACTTGGTTATCTAGTCTCTTGGGTCCTGAGATCTGAATTATCATTTTACATTTTCTGTTTACTATTTTCAAGCTCATTTACATTTCCGTTTTAGATCCAGTTCAATCCAAGCCGTCTTCTACTCTTCTGTGTGTTGAATTTTACTTTTCCTTGTTTAATTTCTTCAAATCCAATTCCCAATTCCCTTTACAATTCAAGCCATTTACATTTCTTGCACTCTAAGATTCTGCAATTTACATTTCTTGCGTTCTAAGCTTCTGCTCTTTAATTTCTTGCTCTTTAAGATTCAGCACTTTAAATTTCAGTTCTCTTTAATTTCATGCAATTTAAATTCTGCAAATCACAAATCTCTCAACCAAATCTTGATTCGCTTGACTAAATCAACCACTAAACTAAAATTGCCCAATCCTTCAATCCCTGTGGGATCGACCTCACTCCCATGAGTTATTATTACTTGATGCGACCCGGTGCACTTGCCGGTGAGTTTTGTGTCGGATCATTTTCCGCACATCAAGTTTTTGGTGCCGTTGCCGGGGATTGATTAGATTGACAATGATTAAGTGAGGTGGTGATCTAGATCAAGCACTTTTTCTTTTCTGTTTCTCTAATTTTGGATTAACCCACTAACTGTTTGAATTTTTGCTTAAGCTAACTAAAACTTCACTCTTGCAATAGATTGAAGTTTTCCTGGTTTCTCTGGCATTGTGTGATTCTTATGGTTTTGCCTGTTGAATATAAGAGAGAAGCAACTTTCTTTTATTAATCTTTCAAGCCTATTAACTGTTTGACACATTGTGTCAACTAATCCTCTGACTACATTCTGGCATAAGAATATCCAATTTTCATTTGGATTGTTTGTGATTGTGCAGGTCATGGAGGAAAGGAATCCTACAGCAAGAGGAGAAAAACTGAGGCATTATGATTTCCAGCCTCCATGATCAAAGAATGGAGGATGTCAAGCTAGTGACAATAAATAAGCGCTTGTTGGGAGGCAACCCAACCTGAGGTAGTTTTTTTTTCATAGCTATTTTAATAAAAAGGTTAATTAATTTTATCTATATTGCAAGAAGCTAAGTTTGGTGTTGCACACCAAAACAATCTGAATGAAGGATTCTAAGTTTGGTGTTCCACCAAAATTTCATCATAAAACACATTCTCACTTTCTGCATAATGCTAGCTTCAAGCATTTAGATAAACTGGTTAACTATGCTGCCGTTTCCTAAGTTTCCAGTTTTGTCACTTTCGAAAAAGTATCTCATGATTTTGAGCATAGCTTTGATGTGTTTGGTTGATTAATGATAGGTGAAGAAAGCTTGGAGAAAGGTTGAAGCAAGAAGGAATGGCTAGGAGGAAGAGAGGACAAAAAGTTTGAGCAAAAGTTTGCCTCAAACTTTAGCTAAAACTTTTGGAATAAGCGAAAACGAACCAGGGAGCAAAAAGCTTGACCAAAACTTTGCCTCAAACTTTTGTGCAAACTTTTGGGCAAAAAGCTTGAGCAAAAGTTTGCCTCAAACTTTTTGGCAAACTTTTGGGCAAAAATCTTGAGCAAAAGTTTGCCTCAAACTTTTTGGCAAACTTTTGGCGCCATGAACAACACACCCTGGAGAGAAAAAGTTTGCGCCAACGTTTGCCTCAAACTTTTTGGCAAACGTTGGCGCCATGAGTGTGCAAGGGGGAGCCAATGTTTGAGCAAAAGTTTGACCCCAAACTTTGGCTCAAACGTTGGTAGCAACAAGGATGGGGTGGCTGATATGAAAAGTTTGAGTAAAAGTTTGCCTCAAACTTTTACTCAAGCTTACATGATTCTAAACCCGGTTCACTTCGGTTCTTCTCCAAACTCCAAGAGCAATCAACCAAGGCCTCTATCAACCCAATTCCATCAAGAGCAAAGGCCCAATTGAAGGTTTGAAGACCATTTGAAGAAAGTGTATAAATAGCATAGGATTTACGTTTTTGGAGAGCTTTTACTTTAGTTTTGATAGAGAGTTTTCGGAGAGCTTTTGGTGTGGAGTGAATTTAATTTCTAAGTCTCGGGGAAGGAGAATTGAATTCCCTTCCTCTTAGTTTTCTTGCTTTCAATTTCAATTACAATTGTCTTGGATCTTGGGTTAGAGAATTGAAGGAATTCTATTTCAATCTCATCCTGAGATCTTTCTGTTTTATTTTACTGCATAATTGAATTTCCATTTGGTTAATTGCTTCTGTCTTCTACTTTCATTGCAATTTACATTTCCTTTGCAATTGTTCTTGTTGGATCTAGGAAGGCATTGAGATCTAGACTTGGTTATCTAGTCTCTTGGGTCCTGAGATCTGAATTATCATTTTACATTCTCTGTTTACTGCTTTCAAGCTCATTTACATTTCCGTTTTAGATCCGGTTCAATCCAAGCCATCTTCTACTCTTCTGTGTGTTGAATTTTACTTTTCCTTGTTTAATTTCTACAAATCCAATTCCCAATTCCCTTTACAATTCAAGCCATTTACATTTCTTGCACTCTAAGATTCTGCAATTTACATTTCTTGCGTTCTAAGCTTCTGCTCTTTAATTTCTTGCTCTTTAAGATTCAGCACTTTAAATTTCAGTTCTCTTTAATTTCATGCAATTTAAATTCTGCAAATTACAAATATCTCAACCAAATCTTGATTCGCTTGACTAAATCAACCACTAAACTAAAATTGCTCAATCCTTCAATCCCTGTGGGATCGACCTCACTCCCATGAGTTATTATTACTTGATGCGACCCGGTGCACTTGCCGGTGAGTTTTGTGTCGGATCGTTTTCCGCACATCAATTAGGAACCACTAAAACCCCATCTTTTCTATATGATTTCAACACAAATTGAACCTCAATTTAAGCTTAGGGTTTCGTTTTTCCAGCTGTCCAAGAACATGAACTTTAAAGCTTGAATTTTATCAAATTTCATCAAAATTTCACCAAAATTTCAACAAGAATCACTCATATAAATCATCAATTTCAAGCACATCCAAACCATATCATAATCACACAACTCAAACACAATCAATCAAGATTAAATTCGTCAATCCCTACCTGGTTTTGCTGCTCCTAATTCGGTTAAACTTTCAGGTGGTCCTTAAGCACTTTTTCCTCCTAAATCACATCAAGAACAACTTTAAATCCAAAAACTCTCAACTGACCAAATCTCACTCAGTATGTTAGGAAGAGATATCTCACCTTAGACTTACTGGAAATTCACGTTTCTTGGCCCTCAAGTCAAGTTAAGCATGATTCATAAGGAAGAACATCAAGAAAACACATGTTTTGCATGGTTTTCCTTGAAAACCGAATTGAAATGGGAGGGAGATAGCCATCTCACCTTATTTCCAGCCTTGATAAGTCACATGGTTATGTAGAGGAAGAAGACAGGATCATTTTGGTGAAATCGAAGTTTTGATTTGAGTTTTAGTTCAGAAGAAATCAAGCTTTGAAGATTAAGTGTTCATAAAGTTTTCTCTCTTTTCTCTCTTGTTATTTTCGGCCAAAATGATGAAATGAGACAGCCTTGGAGGTCTTGAGGGTGTAAGGTGAGTTGTGATTGGTTGGCTTGGAGGTGGATTAAAATAATATTAAAATATCTCTGGTGTACAACTACTAAAACTAGGTGTATCGGAACACTCGTAAAAACATCTCTAAAAATTATTTTCTGAGCTACTAGCATAAATGACACTAGTAACATATTTATTATGAGAATAGTACATGTATAATGAGGCCTTAGCATTGCTAAATTCATCAGAGAGTGTTGGTGCTAAGTTGCACTAGTAAACCGTAAACCCGGTTAAACCTATTTTTTGTTTTTAACTAAAACTGACCAGGTAACCTTATAATATTATTCAAGAAGCTTCTAATACTAATATAATGATAATATCATCCTATTATCTCTCTTCTCTAATAAATCGAGTCTGGTTCGTCAAACTGAGACTATTTACAAAAAACCAAATCAAAACTTCTAACCGATACGGTTCAAAAACCAGGTTCTTTGTGACCGCGTTATCGAGCTTGTCTCAGAAAAGGTTCTAACTTAAAGATGACATAATGACAATGAGGATTGAGATACTTGATGATATATCAAAGGTTTTCCCTTTACTGATCTTCCGGAGAAATCCGTACTTTCAGAAAAGGTTTCGCGTTCTCGAAAACCGGGGTTGTTACATTCTACCCTCCTAAAGAAAAATTTTGCCCTCAAAATTTCAGTTACATGAGAATAGATGCAAGTAATCAGCTCTCATCTTATCTTCCAATTCCCAAGTGTGCTCTTCTTCTCCTCTTGGTTCTCATGCTACTTTGACTAAGCGAACAGTCTTGCCTCTTAGCTGCTTATCACTTCTTTCTACGATCTGAACTGGTGATGCTTGATATGTCAAATCATTTTATAACTATACTGTTTCTGGTTGTGAAACGTGACTATCATTGGGAACATATTTCTTAAGTTGCAAGACATAAAAAAAACATCATGAAGGTTTGATAAATAAGGAGGAAGGGCTATTTGATAAGCTATTAGACCGACTCCTTTAAGTATTTGGAAAGGTTCTATGTATCGTGGGTTAAGCTTCTTAGTCTTAAGGGCTCTACCTATTCTAGTAATCAAAGTTACTTCTAGAAAGATATGATCTCCCTCACTAAACTCTAAGGGTCTACGTCTATTATCGGCATAGCTCTTTTGTCGGCCTTGTGCTGTCTGGATCTTTCGACGAATCTCCTTTATCTTCTCAGTAGTTTCTTACACTAAGTTTGGACCTAAGACACTAGCTTCCCCATCATCATTCCAACACAATGGTGTCTGACATCTCCTTCCTTAGAGAGCTTCATATGGTGCCATCCCGATACTTTATTGGCAACTGTTGTTGTAGACAAATTCGACCAACAGCAAATACTTATCCCAGCTGCTTTGGTTGTCTATCATACATGATCGTAACATGTCTTCTAACATCTGGATTATCTGCTCTGATTGTCCGTCTATCTGAGGATAGTATGCTATACTCGTGTGCAATTCTGTTTCCAACGCTTTCTGAAAAGCTCCGCAAAATCTAGTAGTAAACCTCGAAACTTGATCTGAGACAATTTACAAAGGTATCCCATGTAGTCGTATGTTTTCTTGAATATATAGCCGTGCTAGCCTTTCTAAAGTATAGTCAACTCGAATCGGGAGAAAATGTGTTGATTCTGTTAACCTGTCCATAATTACCCAAATAGCATCGTGTCCTGTTGAGGTCCTTGGCAATCCCGTGACAAAATCCATAGTGATCTGCCACCACGTTCGCTTTTCCTGGGTGATAACTTAACTTAAAATCATAGTCCTTCAGGAACTCCATCCACCTTCACTGTCGCATATTAAGATCCTTCTGGTCAAAGATATACTTTAAACTTTTGTGGTCAGAGAAAACTTCTAGTTAAGCGCCATACAAATAGTGTCTCCAGATCTTCAGAGAAAATACTACTGCAGCTAACTCCAAGTCATGCGTCGGATAATTTCGTTCATGAGGTCTCAGCTGCTGGGAAGCATAAGCCACCACATTTTTGTCTTGGATCAGCATACATCCAAGTCCTTTATGAGAGGCGTCACAGTATACTTCAAAAGGTTTCTGCGGGTCGGGTAGTACTAATACAGGTGTAGTTGTTAACTTCTCTTTAAGCATCTTGAAACTTCTATCACACTCAGCCATCCAAACGAACGGAACTTCCTTTCGTGTAAGGTAAGTCAGAGGTAAGGCTATCTGTGAAAACCAATTAATAAACCTCCGGTAATATCCATCATGTCCGAGAAAACTCCGAGCTTATGTAACGGTCGTAGGTGGTTCCCATTGCACTACTGCTTCAATTTTTGAAGGATCCACTGCAATTCCTCCCTGTGATATAACATGTCCCAAAAATGCCACCTTCTCTGTCCAGAACTCACACTTTGATAATTTAGCATATAACTTCCGAGTCCTTATTATCTGCAATACAGTCCTTAGATGCTCTTCATGCTCTCTTTCTGTCTTCGAATAGATGAGAATATCATCTATGAAGACTACTATGAACTGATCAAGGTACGGACGGAAAATACGATTCATGTAATCCATGAAAATCGCAGGAGCATTAGTTAGTCCAAACGACATAACCGTATACTCATAGTGACCAAATCGAGTTCTAAATGCAGTCTTCGGTATATCTGACTCTTTCACTCGAATCTAGTGATAGCCCGATCGCATATCAATCTTCGAAAACACAGTTGCACCTTTTAACTGATCCATCAAATCATCTATTCATGGAAGTGGGTACTTGTTCTTGATAGTGACTTTATTTAACTGTCGGTAATCTACACAAAGTCACATTCTACCATCCTTCTTCTTTACTAGCAACACCAGAGCTCCCCAAGGTGATGCGCTGGGACGAATAAATTTTTTTTCCAAGTAGCTCATCCAACTGCTTCTTCAACTCTGCAAGTTCCAGTGGTGACATCCGGTACGGTGCTATGAAAATCGGTCCAGTTCCAGGTACAAGTTCAATGCTGAATTCTATCTCTCGCTGAGGAGGAAACTCAGGTATGTCGTCCAGGAAAATATCAGGAAATTCCTTCACCACTTGGATTCGTTCTAAGCTTAGTTCACTATCATTCGAGCTAGCCGCTAACAGAACGTAACCCTCACAATCACACCTGTCTAATGCAACTCTTACAGAATTCCGATATAAAGTATGAGACAGAAATGGTTTAATATCTAAATTATCAGACGGAATAACAGCAGTTCTTTCATAGCAATCAAGGAAAACATGATACTTAGATAACCAATCTAACCCTAGAATAACTTCTAAACCACATAGAGGCAAACAGATTAGATCATGTATAAAAGTTCTGTTCCTAATAGTGAATGGTACTTGCAGGCACACTAAACTGGTTAAAGCATTTTGGGATGCAGGTGTATGGACAATCAGATCAAAGTTCAACTCTGAGAAATCTAGTCCCAACTCACGAGCAACAGTTAAAGAAACAAAGGAATGAGATGCACCCGAGTCATACAGTACAGTTAGAAATCGATCTTTGACAATACACTGACCTTGGATCAGGGCGTCTGATTGCATAGCATCATCAGCAGTCATGGCAAACACTCGACCTTGTTGCTGGGTTCGCACTAGATTCCGAAAAAACTTTCTTGGGTACATCCAAGCTGTGTGTCCAGATTCCTCACAAGTAAAAAAAGCATTCGTTCCTTACAGCATCCAAATATAACATAACCATAACCATGGAGATCATAACAGCTATGAGGATAACTGTGCCTCGCATCGATTCATCATTCGGAACTCGATTAAACTATGTCTATTCGTAGTCATTAAGGTCCTATCCGCACCAAACAATCAACATTAAGGTGATCAGTCTTAATATTTCAAGTAAGGCACGAACATTCCCAAAATGAGCACTCATAGACATTCATGCCAAATGTATCTTAAAGATACCCTAATGGCGTGAGACACACAAGCAGAGTATGCAATGAAGCATAGTCAGTCCACTCCTCAGGCTCTACTGGGAACGAACTGCTCTGATACCAAATTGTAACGACCCAATTTTCAGTACGCCTAGGACATACCAGAAACTGAGTGCTACCCATTTGTCATCCTATATATTATCTATTATTTATTATATGAGCCTGATTCGTTATTAAAAGCGTAGTTTGTTAGCGAGGTACTTTTTTTTTTGAAAATATTTGGATTAATATACGGAATCATTCATAATCAACTCACAGCTGATAACAGATAAAACAGTTATAAGCAACCACACATAAATACATCAGAAGTAGCTAGCAACATTCAGTTATCCAGCCTTTATTAGAGTATAGACCTTTATTTAGAACACCCCTAGGTATAGCTAGATAATAACTATATACATATACATACATACAACATCCCAGGTCCTGACCTGTTCAAGAGGTCTGTAAGTTGGCACCTAGGCTAGCCTAGACTCTATACTCACCTAGTCCCTCTAAACTACTAAAGCGAGGGAAAGTACATTCTAAGTCTTCACAACTCAAGTCAGGTGGAACGTCATCAAATGATAGAACATCATCTGCTACTCCTCTACACGATCAGACTTTTCCACAGGACGTCTCTCTGGCACCTCATGAAGTATCCACAAAATAGAAATCTCATACACAGGATTTAGGTTAACGTGCGCATACGAAGGGGTGGAGACGTTGGCTGGTCTCACAGTATTTACATATAATCAGAGAACGATATTCACCCTAGACTCAGAAGACTATCTAGAGCAGAATGATAAGGTACTCTTACTTCCATCTGAAGGGGGAAGGGAGAGAGAAGGGGTAAGAACTGGGGAGTTCTTAGTAGGGTCGGGGTTATTAGTTACGTTCATTAATTCTATGTTGTTTAGCAGACTATTAGCATAATACAAGGAAGCAGTAATTAGAAAACACAGATAAGTAGAGAAGACTTCTGTAGCAGGAAATAACCCCTCTGCCTTACAGAAATAAAATATGGATCTGTACCGTAGGAAAGCGTTCTCAGTGATCACACCATTATCTATCTGACTGCCTCACTGCAGCAGATGCTCATACAAGTATATCTGGAGTTGCCTTAACGCAACAAATGAATAAACACATCTCTTGGGTTGCCTCAAGCAACAAATAAATATCTCTTGGGTTGCCTCAAGCAACAAATCATCACATAATCATTCTCATTATCATCATTCATCATCATTCTCATTATTCATCATCATTTTCACATTTTTATGCAGTACCTCTTTCTTTCTCTGTTCAATCATACTGTACAAACTTTACATCTTTCACTTTTACAACATCTTAATTCAAACCATTTCTCTTTATCACATTACTCTTTTCTCTTTGTCTTTTTACTTTGCTCTTATTACTCTTTTCTCTGTATCCCTTTATTCTGCTCTGGTTACTCTGTTCTCTGTGTTTCTTTACTCTGCGTTGATTTCTCTTCATAACGTATGTCTTTAAAGCTTATGTAAATTTTGATATGAATAGTTAGCCTGTCCCAAGTATAGGTTCATTAAGTCTATACTGAAATAGTTTAACTTTTCATATAACACCTAACCCTAGTCGCAACTCAAGTACTAACTAAGTTGCCCTAGTTCGTTCATTAGTCTCTGTCTGTTTTTCTGTCATTAAAATTTTACAGACTTTTTCTTTGGTTGTTATCTTTTCTTTAAATTTTTATCTTTTCTTTATCTTTGCCTCACTATCATGTTATTACCACTCCCTAAGTGTTTTATGAAGGTAATTATGAGATTCTTCCATATCATAATCACACAACTCAAACACAATCAATCAAGATTAAATTCGTCAATCCCTACCTGGTTTTGCTGCTCCTAATTCGGTTAAACTTTCAGGTGGTCCTTAAGCACTTTTTCCTCCTAAATCACATCAAGAACAACTTTAAATCCAAAAACTCTCAACTGACCAAATCTCACTCAGTATGTTTGAAGAGATATCTCACCTTAGACTTAATGGAAATTCATGTTTCTTAACCCTCAAGTCAAGTTAAGCATGATTCATAAGGAAGAACATCAAGAAAACACATGTTTTGCATGGTTTTCCTTGAAAACCGAATTGAAATGGGAGGGAGACAGCCATCTCACCTTATTTCCAGCCTTGATAAGTCACATGGTTATGTAGAGGAAGAAGACAGGATCATTTTGGTTAAATTGGAGTTTTGATTTGAGTTTTAGTTCAGAAGAAATCAAGCTTTGAAGATTAAGTGTTCATGAAGTTGTCTCTCTTTTCTCTCTTGTTATTTTTGGCCAAAATGATGAAATGAGACAGCCTTGGAGGTCTTGGGGGTGTAAGGTGAGTTGTGATTGGTTGGCTTGGAGGTGGATTAAAATAATATTAAAATATCTCTGGTGTACAACTACTAAAACTAGGTGTATCGGAACACTCGTAAAAACATCTCTAAAAATTATTTTCTGAGCTACTAGCATAAATGACACTAGTAACATATTTATTATGAGAATAGTACATGTATAATGAAGCCTTAGCATTGCTAAATTCATCAGAGAGTGTTGGTGCTAAGCTGCACCAGTAAACCGTAAACCCGGTTAAACCGATTTTCTGTTTTTAACTAAAACTGACCAGGTAACCTTATAATATTATTCAAGAAGCTTCTAATACTAATATAATGATAATATCATCCTCTTATCTCTCTTCTCTAATAAATCGAGTCCGGTTCGTTAAATTGAGACTATTTACAAAAAACCAAATCAAAACTTCTAACCGATACGGTTCAAAAACCAGGTTCTTTGTGACCGCGTTATCGAGCTTGTCTCGGAAAAGGTTCTAACTTAAAGATGACATAATGACAATGAGGATTGAGATACTTGATGATATATCAAAGGTTTTCCCTTTACTGATCTTCCGGAGAAATTCGTACTTTCAGAAAAGGTTTCGCGTTCTCGAAAACCGGGGTTGTTACACGTTACCTGTTTATATGTATATACTGTGAGGCCAGCCAACGTCTGCACCCTGCTTATCTACAAACTTTAACCTAAGTCCTTCGTACGATGTTGCTGTTATATGGCCACTCGATGAAGTACTTGAGAGACGCTCTTTGATGACATATGATCGTGCAGAGGATTAGTAGACGACCTTCCACCTTTTGATGACGATCCACCTGACTTGAGTTTTGAAGACCTAGAACGTACTTTCCCTCGCTTTAGTAGTTTAGAGGGACTAGGTGAGTATAGAGTCTAGGCTAGCCTGGGCGCCAGCTTAGGGACTTCTTGAATAGGTCAGGACCTGGGATGTTGTATGTATATATATGTATATAGTTATTATCTAGCTATGTCTAGGGGTGTTCTAACTAAAAGTCTATACTATAATAAAGGCTGGATCATCGAATATTGTCAACTGCTTGTGATGTATTTATGTGTGGTTGTTTATAATTGTTTTATATATTATCAGTTGTGAATTGATTATGAATGATACTGTTTGTTAATCTAAATGTTTTCAAAAAAAAAAGTACCTCATAAAATAACTACGATTTTAACAATGAATCAGGCTCATATAATAAATAATAGATAATAATTAGGTAGACAAGTTGGTAGCGCTCAGTTTCTAGTATGATCATGACGTACCAGAAATTGGGTCGTTACACTTACCGGCAAGTCACTGGCAAGTGTACCGGGTCGCATCAAGTCGTAATAACTCACAAGAGTGAGGTCGATCCCACAGGAATTGATGGATCAAGAAACTTTAGTGGGTGATTAGTTTAGTCAAGCTAACATTGGTGAATTGGATGAAATTTAACTGGCAGAAAGTAAATTGCAAGGAATTGTAAATTGTAGAAAGTAAAATGGACAGAAGCTTAAATTGGCAGAAGCTTGAAGAGCAAGAAAAGTAAATTGGCAAAATCTTAAATGACAAGAAAGGTAAATTGCATGAAATGTATAGGGGGCTGGGTGCTAGAAATTAAATGAAGCAGTAAATCAAAGCTTAGAATAATTACAGAGAAATTAAATTGCAGGAAAAGTAAATTCAAGGTAAATAGAATAAAAGATTTAAATTCAGGCTCAATGTAAATTGAAGTGTGTAATTGCAGAAAAGTAAAAGTAGCAGAAGAGGAAATCAGCAAGAAGACTTAGATCAATTTTGAAATCTCAAAGAGAAATTAACAATTTCAATGAAACAGTAAAAATAGAAAGAAAGCCAAGAGCTCAATTGCTCTCTTGATCAAAACAGAAAGGAAATTGCAGAGAAAGGAAAATGAAACAGAAAGGAAAAGAAAACCCAGATCTGATTTCCACTTCTCAAGTTCACAGAGGAAAATTTAAACAAAGAGCTCTCTATTCTAATCCTACTTCTATTGCTCTCTAGCAGAGCCAGCCTTCCTAATGAAATGAAATTGATGCCTTTATATAGGCTTTACAAAAATGAAAATGAAATTTAAATTAAAAATAAATTACAATTAAATAAATATCCTAATCTAACTGATCATCGTGCCTTTGAGTGATGTCCATGGGTTTTGCTTGCTTTGAGGCTTCAATAGGCTTGAATTAATTGAGTTAGATTGCACTTAGGTTGGGATCCTTTGGTTTGTGAAGAAATGGATTCAAAATGGCACTTGATTTTAAAATGAACCAAGGTGCTAGCTCCAGTGGAGCGCTCAGTGAGAAGAATGAACGTAGCGCTACTAGCTCCTTGTGTGCCTCCCTTCGAGCCTTGGTTGATCCTCCTTGTGCCAATTTTCTTTGGCCCATAGCGCTCAGTTGGAAGTTGCAACGTAGTGCTCCCTTGGTGTGAAGTTCCTTCCTCGAACCTTGGCTGTTTCACTTTGGGTGTGCCGCGCCTTGTTTTTTTTCCTTGCATGAGGGCCCGAAAACGTTGCTTGTGTGAACGCTAGCGTTCAAATAATGAATGCTCTTCCTTGCTTAATATTCCCATGCTTGTAGCATTCCATTGCTTTAATGAACGCTAGTGTTCATTGCTTTAAGCTCTTATTCCATTCATTTCCAAATAATGCCAATCCATGATGGTATTAATTAAATGCATGCTTTACTTTAATTAATAAAGCCAATGTATTAACATTTTTGTAATTTACTTGCATTCTTCCATTGGCTTTAATTAATAATGCATGCATTTCATTCATTCATTTAGTGTTCATTTCATTAGCATTATTGATTGAATGTTTCATGTATGCATGCTTTTATTTGTTTAATAATGCTAATGCGTTCATGCATTGCATAATTAAATGCATACACACATAAGCATTAATGCATTAAATAGCTTGGTTATTAATTATTAATGCATGCATAAGCATTAATGCATATGCCAAAGCTTCATGGTCATGGGCCACGCTTTTAAAAGTGTGGCCTAAGGTTCCAAAACGTGCTCAATCTTCAAAGCGTGCCCCAAAATTCTTCTTTTCTTCTTTTGAGTTGTTTTTGTGCTATTTTGCTTCTTTTTCCACTTATTTCCTACAAAATTTATAAAATCAAAAGATCAAGGAAATATACCATTTAAGCACAAAAGAATGCAATATTTAAGCAGTAATTATCAATTTCTCGTATGAAAAAGCATAGAAAAACATGACATGATTGATGCACGGAAACTTGTCTCTCAACAAATTTCCCTCGGTAAGTATACCGAATTGTCGTCAAGTAAAAACTCACAATAGAGTGAGGTCGAATCCCATAGGGATTGATTGGTCAAGCAACTTTAATTAGAGGAATGTTCTAGTTGAGCTACGCAGAAATTGAGTTGATGTTTGCAGAAACATAAATGGCGGAAAAGTAAACAGAAAGTGTAAATGCTGGAAATAAAGAGAAAAATGTAAATGGTGGAAAGTAAATTACAGAATCTTAAATGGGGATTTGGGGAAATAAACATAAAAGTAAATGGCAGAAAGTAAAGAGAATGGGTAAGATCAGAAATGAGTGATTCATTGGGCTCAGGAGATGTTGTATTCTCCGGAACAAGTTCATTCTCATCTCTTCCTCAATCAATGCATTCATTGATCTCCTTGGCAATCTTAAGTGATTGGATTCCAATTCCTTGGCAATCCATTCTCTCAAATCTTGATCAATAGCCAATTCCTTGGTCTAATTGCTCATGAGAAGAGATGAAGTATGGTCACTGATTATACCACATGTATTCCCAAATCAAAGTGTCAGTAGGATTATATGTCACTATATCCATCCAAACCCCAATTTGGTCCAACATGAGAAAGCATTTCTAGCATGATCTTTTCATTCCTCTTCCAAGGTTCCGAAGAGATCCAAGTATGAATAGCTTCTTTTCCAAGACAACTACCCAAATGGATGAATATTGAAAGCTTTCTAGTAAAATCAAGAGAAAAGAAAGAAGAAGAATAATGAAAACTATTATTGATCCATCAAATTACAACAGAGCTCCCTAACCCAATGAAATGGGTTTAGTTGTTCATAGCTCTGGGAATAGAAAGCGTAAATGAAAAGTACATTCTGAAAACTCCAACTAGAAAGTGCAGGGAAAGTAAAATATACAGAGTGTAGTTCTCCAATATGCCCAAAAGCTCCTTTACTAGTTCAAAACTACTCCTATATATAGTACTCTGCTGATCTTCTAGTTGGCTTCTTCTAGTCTTGGATATGGGCCTTTGGATCTTTAGTTGAAGCAGTTACAATCTTCAGTGGGCTTAGCTTTGCTTGCAGAGAAAGTGAGTTTGGCATGGACGTTAGTTAGGACGTTAGTGGTGTTAACGTCAAGTGAAAGTGTGGGTTCGAGAACGTTAGTGACGATCACCTTTTTCACTAACGTTCCAAGCCAAAATTGATTCACGTTAACTTCAACGTTAGTGGCACTAATGTGACCACTAACGTTGCCTCATGGTCCTTCGTAAACGTTATTGGCATTCACCTTTTCCAATAACGTTGCTTATTGCCCCTTTTCCCCACGTTAGAGTTCACGTTTGTATAGCTAACGTGACCTTTAACGTGGACTTGCCTATTCTTTGAGAGCGTTAGTGACACTTACCTTTGTCACTAATGCTCCAAATGCCCCTCCTTCCCACGTTAGAGTTCACGTTAATTAGATTAACATGACCACTAATGTGGTGGTGATTGCCATCTCCAACGTTAGAGACAAAGGTGAGTGTCACTAACGTTGGTCCATCAATTCCTCTTCCACGTTAGCTTCCACGTTAACGTAATTAACCTGGAAACTAACATGGGCAATAGTGGCTTAATCTAACGTTAGTGACAAAGGTGAGTGTCACTAACGTTGGCAATTCCTTGTCCCTTCCACGTTAGAGTTCACATTAATGTAATTAACGTGACTCTTAACGTGGCCAAGTGTGCCCCTTTTTCCAACGTTAGTGGTATTCACTTTTACCACTAACATTCAAGCTTTACTTCTCTTCCACGTTAGCTTCCACGTTAACGTAATTAACGTGGCAACTAACGTGGGCTATAATGGCTTTCGAAGGCGTTATTGGCGATCACTTTTCTCATTAACGTTGCAAGCTAGCTCTCATTCCACGTTAGTGGTCACGTTAATTAGACTAACATGGCTACTAACGTGGTTCTTCCTTGCTTCCTTTGTCCTGAAATCAAGCAATTAAAGTGCATCAAAGCTATATTCCAAGTCATGAGATCATGTATTATCCAATTTGTCATTAAATTCATGCATAATTCTCATGAAATCACGTAAAGTTCACAATGTTTGCTTGAATCAAGATGTAAGTGAATATCTACCCAAAACTTGCTTATTTGCTTAAGAAAATGCATGAAACTACCCTAAAACAGTAAAGAAAAGGTCAGTAAAACTGGCCAAAATGCCCTAGCATCACAACACCAAACTAAAAGCTTGCTTGTCCCTAAGCAAGTACTGAAACATAAGAATGATTAATGAAATAACAAGAGGAACAAGTTCTTATTATAGAAGTAAAGCTCTTGGTTTATGGGGTTTCATGCATAGCAACATAGGTTCATTCCTTTACTGGTTTCCAAGTCCTTATCATGCTTTTGAAAACTTGCTTGATTGCATCCTATGAGATCCTTATTCTTTCATCCTCCCTTTTTTTTTTCTTAGGGTTTATTGCATCCTTAGGCTAAGTGCTCTGTGAGGGGGCGACTCTTTAAAATAAGCTTTCAGCCAACACTCCCGAACCAGTTGGTTCAAAGTGCTAGGTGTTGAAACACCCCTAAGGACTTACTCCCCCAAGTCTCTCTCCCCCATACATGCACACCACAGGCACATGATTTGTTATTTTCTTTCCTTGAGGCCTTGGTGTCCAGCACCTCTTTGGGTTACTAAATGTTCTATAGCAAGGTTGCTCTTGATAGTGGATTTTCAGTTGATAATCCCGGGTTAGTTAACCCAAGTTACCAAGTGATGAAGCACTCCCAAGAACTTATTCATCCAAGCACATCCTTGATACAAGAGCACCACAGACACATCCCTCAAGATTCAAGCCCTTGGTGCCTAGCCTTATTTCTTATTACTTTTCTTTCTTTTTCAACTCTTATTGTTCTTTTTCTTTTTCTTATTAGGATCTTGTTGTTTGGTTAATCTTATAGAATATGCTTCAAGCATGTAATTCAATGCATAAGTGTCCTTATACCTTACAGGTGAACCAACTTAGCTAACCTATTACCACACCACAAACCTTCAGAACTTACTCCACAATGTGAACCCCACTCTGGTTTTTTTTTCATAACATTCTTTTTCATTAAATTCGAAGGGTAAGCATACAAGTAAGTAGGATGAAAATGAAAACAGGTAACTTAGACAGCACACATATGACAAAAGCAACTGAAAACAAACATTAAAGTTTAGTGATTTAAACTAAAGAGTACTATTAGTCAGGGGCACATTCAGACTTCCAATTTGAGTAATTTCCAATTATATGAATCAAGCAACCATACAACCTTTTGGTGGTGTCTTCTAGCTATCCCTTTGTTGTCATCATCCATAGCTTCTGCATCCTTCTTCGCATCTATGAATGATGGTGCACCGTTTTTCCAGAAGCTTGATTGAATCCCTGCAAAGTTATTGGAAGTTGCTTGTCCCCAAAGCACTTGAGAAATAGTTAGCATGCATGTATGCTTGTGAATTTTTGAACTTAATTTGGTGTGTGAACACCAAACTTAGTTCCTTGCCTCATGCACAGATTAAATACATGCAGAGAACCTCATGTGCTTTTATTAATAAAACGATTATGAACTAGAAACTAAACTATTGTTAAGTGGTTTCCCTGATTGGTTGGGGCTAGTGGTGCGCAGAAATTGTGATTACACTTTAATTATGTAAAATTCATCGCTATTTCTTTCCCTGGTAATGGCGCCAAAAAACATGATGCCAATACCATGGTTCACAACTTCGCACAACTAACCAGCAAGTGCACTGGGTCGTTACGTGAGTAAGGGTCGAATCCCACGGAGATTGTTGGTATGAAGCAAGCTATGGTCACCTTGTAAATCTCAGTCAGGCAGATATAAATTGATAATGGTGTTTTTGAAAACAATTAATAAAACAGGGATAGAAATACTTATGTAAATCATTGGTGAGAATTTCAGATAAGCGAATAGAGATGCTTTCGTTCCTCTAAAATGGATATCTTAGAAGCGAAATAAGATGAATTGAATAGATAACAGTAGTACTTTGCATTAATCTTTGAGGAACAGCAGAGCTCCACACCTTAATCTATGGAGTGTAGAAACTCTACCGTTAAAATTACATAAGTGAAAGGTCCAGGCATGGCCGAATGGCCAGCCCCTCTGATCTAAGAACCAGGCGTCCAAGGATGATCAAAGGATCAAAAGATAATCCAAAGATGGTTCAAAAAATATCTAATACAATAGTGAAATGTCCTATTTATAATAAACTAGGTACTAGGGTTTACAGATGTAAGTAATTGATGCATAAATCCACTTTCGGGGCCCACTTGGTGTGTGCTTGGGCTGAGCTTTGAGTGTTGCACGTGTAGAGGTCCTCCTTGGAGTTGAACGCCAGCTTTTGTGCCAGTTTGGGCGTTCAACTCTGGTTTTGGCTCCTTTTCTGGCGCTGGACGCCAGATTTGGGCAGAAAGCTGGCGTTAAACGCCAGTTTTCATCGTCTATTCTTGGCCAAAGTATGGACTATTATACATTGATGGAAAGCCCTGGATGTCTACTTTCCAACGCAATTGGAAGCGCGCCATTTAGAGTTCTGTAGCTCTAGAAAATTTGGGATCCTTTTTATTTACCCTTGCCTTTTGGTTTTAAGGGTTATTGGCTTTTTCTGCTTGCTTTTTCTCTTTTTTTTTTCTATATTTTTTTCGCCTATTATTTTTTTTCTTCTTTTTTTTTTCTGCAAGCTTTGTTCTTTGCTGCTTTTTCTTGCTTCAAGAATCATTTTTATGATTTTTCAGATTATCAAATAACATGTCTCCTAGTCATCATTCTTTCAAGAGCCAACATATTTAACATTCTTAAACAACAACTTCAAAAGACATATGCACTGTTCAAGCATTCATTCAGAAAATAAGAAGCATTGTCACCACATCAATATAATTAAACTAAGTTCAAGGATAAATTCGAAACTCATGTACTTCTTGTTCTTTTGAATTAAAATATTTTTCATTTAAGAGAGGTGATGGATTCATAGGACATTTATAACTTTAAGACACAGTTACTAACTACTAATGATCATGTAATGAAGACACAAACATAGATAAGCACACAACATAGAAAACAAAAAACAGAAGAAATAAGAACAAGGAATGAATCCACCTTAGTGATGGTGGCGTTTCCTTCTTGAGGAAGCAATGATGTCCTTGAGCTCTTCTATGTCTCTTCCTTGTCTTTGTTGCTCCTCCCTCATTGCTTTTTGATCTTCTCTTATTTCATGGAGCATGATGGAGTGCTCTTGATGTTCCACCCTTAATTGTCCAATATTGGAACTCAATTCTCCTAGGGAGGTGTTGATTTGCTCCCAATAGTTTTGTGGAGGAAAGTGCATTTGAGGCATCTCCGGGATCTCATGGTGATGAGCTTCTTGCGCCTCTTGAGCTCCATGAATGGGCTCTCTTGCTTGCTCCATCTTTTTCTTAGTGATGGGCTTCTCTTCCTTAATAGGAGTGTCTCCTTCTATGAAAGCTCCAGCTGAGTAACATAGATGGCAGATAAGATGAGGAAAAGCTAGCCTTGCCATCGGGGATGACTTTTCGGCTATTTTGTAGATTTCATTAGAGATGACTTCATGAACTTCTATTTCCTTTCCAATCATGATGCTATGAATCATGATGGCCCGATCCACAGTGACTTCAGATCGGTTGCTAGTGGGAATGATTGAGCATTGAATGAACTCCAACCATCCTCTAGCCACAGGCTTGAGGTCCAATCTTCTTAGTTGAACCGGCTTGCCCTTGGAGTCAATCTTCCATTGAGCTCCTTCCACACATATGTCCATAAGGACTTGGTCCAACCTTTGATTAAAGTTGACCCTTCTAGTGTAGGGGCGTTCATCTCCTTGCATCATGGGCAAGTTGAACCCCAACCTCACATTTTCCGGACTAAAATCTAAGTATTTCCCCCGAACCATTGTAACATAGTTCTTTGAATCCGGGTTCTTACTTTGATCATGGTTCTTGGTGATCCATGCATTGGCATAGAACTCTTGAACCATTAGGATGCCGACTTGTTGGATGGGGTTTGTTAGAACGTCTCAACCTCTTCTTTGAATTTCATGTCGGATCTCCGGATACTCATTTCTTTTGAGTTTGAAAGGGACCTCAGGGATCACCTTCTTCTTGGCCACAACATCATAGAAGTGGTCTTGGCCAAAATTTTTAATATGAATTCCAGGAATCTTGCATTCTTAGTCTAAAGCTTCAGTCCAGGAATTAGACATGGCTCACTAGCCAGCCAAACTTTCAATGAAAGCTCCGGTCCAAAACACTAGATATGGCCAATGGCCAGCCAAGCTTCAGCAAACATAGATACTTCTCATGTATACAACAGCTGATATTTCATCCAACTTCATATACTTATGAGTGGAAGCCTCAGTCCAAAAGAATTTAGACATGGCTTTACAGCCAGCCAGGCTTCACATGCTTCATGAAACACTAGAATTCATTCTTTAAAAATTTTGAATAACAAATATTTTTTTTTTGAAAACAAAGGAGAAAATTTTGAAAGATTTTTGAAAAATTTTTGAAAATAAAACAAAAAGAAAATTACCTAATCTGAGCAACAAGATGAACCGTCAGTTGTCCAAACTCGAACAATCCCCGGCAACGGCGCCAAAAACTTGGTGCGCAGAAATTGTGATTACACCTTAATTATGTAAAATTCATCGCTCTTTCTTTCCCTGGTAATGGCGCCAAAAAACATGATGCCAATACCATGGTTCACAACTTCGCACAACTAACCAGCAAGTGCACTGGGTCGTCCAAGTAATACCTTACGTGAGTAAGGGTCGAATCCCACGGCGATTGTTGGTATGAAGCAAGCTATGATCACCTTGTAAATCTCAGTCAGGCAGATATAAATTGATAATGGTGTTTTTGAAAACAATTAATAAAACAGGGATAGAAATACTTATGTAAATCATTGGTGAGAATTTCAAATAAGCGAATAGAGATGCTTTCGTTCCTCTGAACCTCTACTTTCCTGCTATCTTCATCCAATCAGTCTTACTCCTTTCCATGACTGGCTTTATGTGATACATCACCACTGTCAATGGCTACTTTTGGTGTTCTCTCGGGAAAATGGTCCAAATGCCCTGTCACGGCACGGCTAATCGTTTGGAGGCATCACCCTTGTCAATGGTTTCATCTTATCCTCTCAGTGAAAATGGTCAACGCACCCTGTCACAGCACGGCTATTCATCTGTCGGTTCTCGATCCTGCTGGAATAGGATTTACTATCCTTTTGCGTCTGTCACTACGCCCGGCAATCGCGAGTTTGAAGCTCGTCACAGTCATTCAATCATTGAATCCTACTCGGAATACCACAGACAAGGTTTAGACCTTCCGGATTCTCTTGAATGCCGCCATCATTCTAGCTTACACCACGAAGATTTCGATTAAGAGATCTAAGAGATACTCATTCAATCTAATGTAGAACGGAAGTGGTTGTCAGGCACGCGTTCATAGGGAATGATGATGATTCACGTTCATCACATTCAGGTTGAAGTGCGAATGAATATCTTAGAAGCGAAATAAGATGAATTGAATAGAAAACAGTAGTACTTTGCATTAATCTTTGAGGAACAGCAGAGCTCCACACCTTAATCTTTGGAGTGTAGAAACTCTACCGTTAAAATTACATAAGTGAAAGGTCCAGGCATGGCCGAATGGCCAGCCCCTCTGATCTAAGAACTAGGCGTCCAAAGATGATCAAAGGATCAAAAGATAATCCAAAGATGGTTCAAAAGATATCTAATACAATAGTGAAATGTCCTATTTATAATAAACTAGCTACTAGGGTTTACAGATGTAAGTAATTGATGCATAAATCCACTTCCGGGGCCCACTTGGTGTGTTCTTGGGCTGAGCTTTGAGTGTTGCACGTGTAGAGGTCCTCCTTGGAGTTGAACGCCAGCTTTTGTGCCAGTTTGGGCGTTCAACTCTAGTTTTGGCTCCTTTTCTGGCGCTGGACGCCAGATTTGGGCAGAAAGCTGGCGTTAAACGCCAGATTGCGTCATCTATTCTTGGCCAAAGTATGGACTATTATCCATTGATGGAAAACCCTGGATGTCTACTTTCCAACACAATTGGAAGCGTGCCATTTCGAGTTCTGTAGCTTCAGAAAATCCACTTTGAGTGCAAGGAGGTCAGAATCCAACAGCATCAGCAGTCCTTCTTCAACCTCTGAATCTGATTTTTGCTCAAGTCCCTCAATTTCAGCCAGAAAATACCTGAAATCACAGAAAAATACACAAACTCATAGTAAAGTCTAGAAATGTGAATTTAACATAAAAACTAATGAAAACATCCCTAAAAGTAACTAGATCCTACTAAAAACATACTAAAAACAATGCCAAAAAGCGTATAAATTATCCGCTCATCAGCTAGCAACTCGCCATTGAAGAGGTTTAATGTGATTCTAAATGAAGTCTTTGGTGGAACACCAAACTTAGAATTACATACTCACTCTTGGATTATTTTGGTGTGCAACACCAAACTTAGCTCCTCACAATACAGGAAAAACTACTTGTACCCTTTATTGAGATGATCAGGAAAAGGAAACTACCTTAGGTTGGGTTGCCTCCCAACGAAGGGCTCTTTTAGCGTCGCTAGCTCGACGATTTCTCCACCAGTTGAGATGATATTTCATTTTGGGGCTTTCCCCCATGTTGCCTTTGTCCGTTCACAGTGAAAGTCCTCTTTGAACTTTCCTCCATGATTTCTATGTGTCCATATGGTGAGACTTTTGTGACAAGAAAGGGTCCTGACCACCTTGATTTGAGTTTCCCAGGAAAAAGTCTCAATTTGGAGTTGTAGAGGAGAACTTGCTGTCCTCTTTCGAAGCTTCTGGGTGTCAGATTGAGGTCATGTCTTCTCTTCGCCTTTTGCCTTATAGATCTTGGCATTTTCATAGGCTTGAGATCTAAACTCCTCCATTTCCTGCAGCTGCAAGTCCCTTTTTTCACCAGCAGCAATGCTATCAAAGTTTAGTAGCTTGAGAGCCCAGAAGGCTTTGTGTTCCAGCTCCCATGGTAAATGACAGGCCTTTCCATACACCAGTTGGTATGGGGACATCCTGATTAGTGTTTTGAATGCCGTTCTGTATGACCAAAGAGCATCATCTTGCTTCTTCGACCAGTCATTTCTTGATGCTCTTACAGTCTTCTCCAGAATCCTTTCTAACTCTCTGTTAGATATCTCAATCTGCCCACTTGTTTGGGGGTGGTAGGGCGTGGCAACCTTGTGTTTTACCCCGTATCGTAGGAGAAGAGCTTCTAGTGGTCTATTACAAAAATGGCTCCCTCCATCACTGATGAGCGCTCGTGGGACTCCGAACCGGCTAAAGAAATTATTTCTGAGGAAGTTTATGATCACCTTGTTATCATTTGTTGGTGTTGCAATAGCTTCTACCTACTTGGAAACGTAATCCACTGCTACCAAGATATACTTGTTTGAATATGAGGTTGGGAATGGTCCCATGAAATCGATTCCCCACACATCAAACAGCTCCAGTTCTAAGATGAAATTCTGTGACATCTCATTTCTTTTGGGTAGGTTTCCAGCTCTTTGGCATTCATTGCAGTTCTTTGCTAGTTCTTTGGCATCCTTGAAAAGGGTGGGCCAAAAGAATCTATTTTGTAACACCTTGGCTGTAGTTCTTTCCGGTCCAAAATGGCCTCTATAGCACGAGTCGTGACAGTTCCACAGGACCTCTCGTCCCTCTTTTTTTGAGACACATCTTCTTAGGATTCCATCTGAACACTTCTTGAAGAGATATGGCTCATCCCAGACAAAATATTTTGCGTCATTGATGAGCTTTCTTTTTTGATGTTTGTTGATCTCTGGAGGTAAAGCCCCAGTTGCCTTGAAATTGGCAATGTCTGCAAACCAGGGTGCTTTATGAACCATCATTAGCTGCTCATCTGGGAAGCACTCATTCACACTGGCATCATGTGTTCCACCTTTGTCATGAGGGATTCTGGATAGGTGATCGGCTACCTTGTTCTCTACTCCTTTCTTGTCTCTGATCTCAATGTTGAATTCCTGCAATAACAAAATCCATCTCATCAGTCTTGGTTTTGATTCCGGCTTGGCAAATAAATATTTAAGTGCTGTGTGATCTGTGAAAACGATCACTTTGGCACCAATGAGGTATGATCTAAACTTGTCAAATGCAAAAACTATTGCCAGCAACTCCTTTTCAGTAGTAGTATAATTTCTTTGAGTGTCATTGAGGACTTTGCTGGCATAGTATATCACATGGACCAAGTTATCTTTCCTCTATCCTAACACTTCCCCAACTGCAAAATTAGATGCATCGCACATCAGTTCAAATGGTAAGTTCCAATTAGGTGGGAAAATGATAGGGGCAGAGGAAAGCCTCTTTTTCAAGTTTTCGAATGCTAGCATGCACATTTCATGAAAGACAAATGGTGTATCAGATACAAGGAGATTGCTTAAGGGCTTGGCTATCTTTGAAAAATCTTTAATAAACCTTCTGTAAAAGCCAACATGCCCTAAAAAGCTCCTAATTGCCTTGACATCACTTGGTGGGGGTAATTTTTCAATGAGTTCCACCTTAGCTCTGTCTACCTCAATGCCTTGGTTAGAAACCTTATGGCCAAGGACTATTCCTTCTGTCACCATAAAGTGACATTTCTCCCAATTCAAGACCAGGTTGGTTTCTTGACATCTTTTTAACACCAGGGCAAGGTGATTTAGGTAATTAGGGAAGGAATCCCCGAATACTGAAAAGTTATCCATAAAGACTTCAATGAATTTTTCTATCATATCTGAGAAGATAGAAAGCATGCAGCGTTGAAACGTTGCAGGAGCATTACATAGCCCAAATGGCATGTGCCTGTATGCAAACACTCCATATGGGCAAGTAAATGACGTTTTCTCCTGGTCTCTCAGATCAACCACTATTTGGTTATATCCTGAGTACCCATCTAGAAAACAGTAATAGGCGTGTCCTGCAAGTCTTTCCAACATCTGATCCATGAAGAGGAGCGGGAAGTGATCTTTTCTTGTAGCTTCATTGAGTTTTCTGTAGTCAATGCACATCCTCCATCCTATGACCGTTCTTGTAGCGATGAGTTTGTTCCTCTCATTGGGTACTACAGTGATTCCTCCTTTCTTGGGGACCACTTGGACCGGGCTGACCCATGGACTATCCGAAATTGGGTAGATTATCCCTCCTTGCCATAGCTTCATGACTTCCTTCTGTACTACTTCCTTCATAACTGGATTTAGCCTCCTTTGGGGTTGGATGGATGGTTTGGCATCATCTTCCAGCAGTATCTTATGCATGCATATGGTCAAACTGATTCCCTTCAAGTCAGCGAGGGTCCATCCAATGGCATCCTTATGTTTTTGTAATACTTGGAGTAGTTCATCTTCTTGTTCTTGGCTGAGGGCTGAGTTTATGATCACTGTGTAACTTTCATTCTCTCTTAAATATGCATATTTGAGAGTGGACGGCAATGCTTTGAGTTCAAGTTTGGGTGCTTCTTTTCTTTCCTTCTCCTCCTCTGGTGTGCCCTGAACATGAACCTCCGCTGTTGCAGCCTCTTCGCTTGATGCTGATTCCTCTTCTGTTAACCCCTCAAGTCCTTCTTCTTCCAAAATCTCTTGTACTACATCTTCCAGTGAATCCAACCTCATACATTCTCCCAATGGTTCTTGTGGGTAGCTCATGGCCATGAACACATTGAATGTCATCTTCTCATTGTGTAATCTCAGAGTAAGTTCACCTTTTTGGACATCAATGATAGCTCCAACAATGGCCAAGAATGGTCTTCCCAGGATGATGGAGGCCTTGGCTTCCTCCTTCATGTCCAACACTACAAAATCTGCTGGGAAGATAAAATCTCCTACCTTCACCAGCAAGTCTTCTACTATGCCATGGGGAAACTTGAATGATCGGTCTACCAGTTGTAGGGCCATTTTTGTTGGCTTGGCCTCCTTAATCCTCATTTTTCTCATCATAGTTACAGACATCAGTTTTATGCTGGCTCCTAAATCACATAGGGCCTTTTCCACTGTGATTTCCTCTATAATATAAGGAATCTAGAAGCTTCCAGGATCCTTCAATTTCTGGGGTAGTTTGTGCTGAATGATGGCACTACATTCTTCGGTTAGTATCACAGTTTCGTTGCTCTTCCAGCTTCTCTTCTTGGTCATTAATTCATTCAAGAACATGGCATAGAGCGGCATTTGCTCTATTGCTTCAGCAAAGGGTATGTTAATCTGTAGTTTCTTGAAGATTTCCAAAAATCTTGAGAATTGGTTGTCATCCCCCTTCTTTTTCAATTGCTGAGGGTATGGAGCTTTTCGAACGTCTGGCTTCACCATTTCTCCTTTTTGCTGTGCATTGGGAGTGGGAACTTGGAATTCATCTCGTTCCTCTTCCCCTTCATTTGAGTTCTTCTCTTGTGGTTTCTTGGAAGTTTCCTTCAATTCCTTCCCGCTTCTGAGGGTGATAGCCTGACATTCCTCCCTTGGATTTGACTCAGCGTTGCTACACAGGTCATAGCTGGGAACTTGCTTAAATAGGTAGCCAATTTGTGTCTCAAGTTTCTTGATGGCAGCATCTTGATTCTGCATATTAGACCGCACTTTCTCTCGGAACATTTTACTGTCTTGAACTTCTTTGCATATACGTTCAAGTAGAGTTTCAATCCTTGAAAGTCTATCTTTGGATGATGGTGAGTTGAGATTGGAGGGATGAGAAGGGCCATTTGGTTTTGATATGGATGTTGAGAGGTGTTGTTAGGTGGGTGCTGATATGATCTCTGTGTGGAATGTTGGTGAGCTGCATTGTTGTTGGAGTTGTGACGTCTCTGATCTTGGCCTTGATCTTGTTGATTTCCCCACCCAAAGTTTGGGTGGTTCCTCCAACCAGGATTATAAGTTTTGGAGTATGGATCACGGGTCTGCCTAGGTGAATTCCCAATGTAGTTGGCTTGTTCCTAATCACCCTCTGCCTCTGTATTCACTCCTTCTTGAGCTGCTGATGAGGTGGTGATTACTACTACTTGATTCCTTTCCATCTTCTTGGTAAGGTCAGCCAGCTGCTTGGTGATCATCTTGTTTTGAGCCAGCAGTGCATCCACGTTGTTTAGCTCCATCACTCCTCTAGTGTTGCCTCTTTCAGAAGCATAGAAGTAATCATTCTCAGCTACAGTCTCAATGACATCTATGGCTTCTTCAATGGTCTTCTTCTTGTTCAGAGATTCCCGGATGAGTGGTCTACTACCTTCTTTGATTCATAAGAAAGACCTTCATAGAAAATGTGTAACTGCACCCATTCATTGAACATATCTGGCGGGCACCTTCTTGTCAAGTCCTTAAACCTCTCCCATGCTTCATAGAGAGTTTTACCATCTTGTTGCCTGAAGGTTTGTACCTCAGCTCTCAACCTGTTGATTCTTTGAGGAGGATAGAATCTCACCAAGAATTTGTTCACCACATCTTCCCAGGTTGTTAAGCTCTCCTTCGGGAAAGATTCCATCCATTTAGATGCTTTGTCCTTGAGTGAAAAGGGGAACAAAAGCAATCTATAGGTGTCAGGATGAACACCATTAGACTTCACAGTATCACATATCCTCAGGAAGGTGGTTAGATGTTGATTGGGGTCTTCTTGGACACTTCCTCCAAATGAACAGTTGTTCTGAACAAGGGTGATGAGCTGTGGCTTTAGTTCAAAGTTATTGGCATGTATGGTTGGCTTTTGGATGCTACTTCCACAGTTACCTGGGTTTGGGTTTATATAAGAGCCTAAAACTCTTCTCTCTTGTCCAGCATGATGCACTGGACCTTCTCTACCATGGTTGTGAGCCTCTTCTTCATGATGGTTTTTCATATTCTCATCCATGTCTGGTTCAAAATACTCCTCCTCTTCCTGAGTACTAACGATTCTCTTTTCTATTGCTTCCCTCCTTAGTCTAAGGAAGGTCCTCTCAGGTTTAGAATCAAAGGAAGTTGAAGCCTCGCTTCTTCTACCTGTCATACAAACAACAAGGCACAAGTAAGAGGGAGACAAATGCAGGAAGTATTCTTGTCAGTAATGCTGTTAGTGTGAGTGATGGAATATATCAAACAGTTAGTGGGTTAGTGAGCTGAATTGTAACAAATAAGAGAACACCACAAATGGGTAAGGGGTAAAGGAAAGAAAATAACTAAAACTGAAAGTAAATCTCTCAAACAGAAATTAAATCAAACAAAAGAAAAATGCTCAATCTAGTTATCCACCAATTTAATCATTGTTGATACAAAATCAATCCCCGGCAACGGTGCCATAAACTTGATGCACGGAAACTTGTCTCTCAATAAATTTCCCTCAGCAAGTATACCGAATTGTCATCAAGTAAAAACTCACAATAGAGTGAGGTCGAATCCCACAGGGATTAATTGGTCAAGCAACTTTAATCAGAGGAATGTTCTAGTTGAGCTACGCAGAAATTGAGTTGATGTTTGCAGAAACATAAATGGCGAGAAAGTAAATAACAGAAAGTGTAAATGCTGGAAATAAAGAGCAAAATGTAAATGGTGGAAAGTAAATTGCAGAATCTTAAATGGAGATTTGGGGAAATGAACATAAAAGTAAATGGCAGAAAGTAAAAAGAATGGTAAGATCAGAAATGAGGGATTCGTTGGGCTCAGGAGATGTTGTATTCTCCAGATCAAATTCATTCTCATCTCTTCCTCAATCAATGCATTCATTGATCTCCTTGACAATCTTAAGTGATTGGATTCCAATTCCTTGGCAACCCAATCTCTCAAATCTTGATCAATAGCCAATTCCTTGGTCTAATTGCTCATGAGAAGATATGAAGTATGGTCACTGATTATACCACATGTATTCCCAAATCAAAGTGTTAGTAGGATTATATGTCACTATATCCATCCAAACCCCAATTCGGTCCAACATGAGAAAGCATTTCTAGCATGATCTCTTCATTCCTCTTCCAAGGTTCCGAAGAGATCCAAGTATGAATAGCTTCTTTTCCAAGACAACTACCCAATTGGATGAAGATTGAAAGCTTTCTAGAAAAATCAAGAGAAAGAAAGAAGAAGATTAATGATAATTATTATTGATCCATCAAATTACAACAGAGCTCCCTAACCCAATGAAAGGGGTTTAGTTGTTCATAGCTCTGAAAACTCCAACTTGAAAGTGCAGGGAAAGTAAAATATACAGAGTGTAGTTCTCCAATATGCCCAAAAGCTCCTTTACTAGTTCAAAACTACTCCTATATATACTACTCTTCTGATCTTCTAGTTGGCTTCTTCAAGTCTTGGATATGGGCCTTTAGATCTTTAGTTGAAGCAGTTACAATCTTCAGTGGGCTCAGCTTTGCTTGCAGAGAAAGTGTGAGTTAGGCATGGACGTTATTTAGGACGTTAGTGGTGTTAACGTTAAGTGAAAGTGTGGGTTCGAGAACGTTAGTGACGATCACCTTTTTCACTAACGTTCCAAGCCAAAATTGATTCACGTTAACTTCAACGTTAGTGGCACTAACGTGACCACTAATGTTGCCTCTTGGTCCTTCGCAAAGGTTATCGGCATTCACCTTTTCCAATAACGTTGCTTATTGCCCCTTTTCCCCACGTTAGAGTTCACGTTAATATAGCTAATGTGACCTTTAACGTGGACTTGCCGATTCTTCAAGAGCGTTAGTGACACTTACCTTTGTCACTAACGCTCCAAACACCCCTCCTTCCCACGTTAGAGTTCACTTTAATTAGATTAACGTGACCACTAACGTGGTGGTGATTGCCATCTCCAATGTTAGTAAAAAAGGTGAGTGTCACTAACGTTGGTCCATCAATTCCTCTTCCACGTTAGCTTCCACGTTAACGTAATTAACGTGGCAATAACATGGGCAATAGTGGCTTAATAGTGGCTTAATCCAACGTTAGTGACAAAGGTGAGTGTCACTAACGTTGGCAATTCCTTGTCCCTTCCACGTTAGAGTTCACGTTAATGTAATTAACGTGACTCTTAACGTGGCCAAGTGTGCCCCTTTTTCCAACGTTAGTGGTATTCACTTTTACCACTAACGTTGAAGCTTCACTTCTCTTCCACGTTAGCTTCGACGTTAACGTAATTAACGTGGCAACTAACGTGGACTATAGTGGCTTTCGAAGGCGTTATTGGCGATCACTTTTCTCATTAACGTTGCAAGGTAGCTCCCATTCCACGTTAGTGGTCACGTTAATTAGACTAACGTGGCTACTAACGTGGTTCTTCCTTGCTTCCTTTGTCCTAAAATAAAGCAATTAAAGTGCATCAAAGCTCTATTCCAAGTCATGAGATCATGCATTATCCAATTTATCATTAAATTCATGCATAATTATCATAAAATCATGTAAAGTTCACAATATTTGCTTGAATCAAGATGTAAGTGAATATCTACCCAAAACTTGCTTATTTGCTTAAGAAAATGCATGAAACTACCCTAAAACAGTAAAGAAAAGATCAGTGAAACTGTCCAAAATGCCCTGGCATCAATGATGACATGTCATCACAACACCAAACTTAAACCATGCTTGTCCCCAAGCAAGAAAAGAATCTTGTAATAAAAATTGACAATCCAAGGTAAGAAGAATAGAAACTCAAGGTTCATGGTTGGCTAGTTTTCTATGTATGCTACAATCACAAAAGAAATATAAATGATTGATGCTTCTATCTAGCTTAATTTATGAAATCTTTTCCTTATATTTCTTCCTTGAAATAAGCTTTTGATTTTCTTATTAGCTTCTCCTTTTGGGTGTTTTGCCCCATGAGTTGATAACAAAACTACGACTCTAAATGCTTTGTTTTCAAGTATTACCACTTGATACACAAGCACCACAAGCTCATTTGTTTCTTTTCTTTATTCTCTAATCATTGATGCTCAGAGCCTTGAGCTTTGAGGGAGTGCAATTGCACTTGAGCCTAGCCTTGACTCTAAGTGTTTTGTTTTCAAGCTTCTTGCTTGATACATCAACACCACAAGTACTTAACAAATGAATTGTCATTGGTACTCAGAGCCTTCAGCTTTCTCCTTCTTTCCCTTTTGCTTTTATTATTGTAACTGTATTTGCTTTTTCAAGGTTTTCATGATTTCCAAAGATTTCACAAAATGTCATAGATGAAAACTTCAATTAAATAAAATCTAATGCAATTGAGCAACAATTAACCATACTAGCCTTCCAATACTTGTATGCACATGATAAATCCTTCTTTAATGACCCTATTTGTTTATGATCATGATACTTTATTGCTTTTGAATTCACAAAACTCAAGTTGGTAGTCATAATGTCACAGCAACATGTTACAAATCAAGATTCAGGCTATGCTTATTCATACCACACATGTATACAGAGAAGATAAAGACAATCATGAAATTTAAAGTGCTGGAAACAAATGAGAGGAAAGGGAACTTTACAACCTTGTAATTCATCTTCTCTATTGTTGTCATTTTCCTTCTATTCTTCCCTTTCCCTTGCTAAACTCAGAATGTTTACTCATCCTCAAGCAACAATTAGAACAATGGCTATGGGGCTAACATGGATCATGAGTGTCTTACATAATGAAATGTTAGTAGTGCATGTGTTTTAAGAAAGCAAAATTAAAGATAACCATGAAGGCATAGAGAAACAGAGACATTGTGATTGCAAAAATAAGAGGGTGTGCATGATACATGGCATAAAAGATAAGTGGCATACCAAACTTGGTGTGGCACTTTCAATTGGAATTGATGCAAGTATCTAGTAAGGATTGGAATCAAATTTTGTTGCATAGCAACACGAAACTTAGAATACAACTATATGTCAGTTTATTTGAACTAAAACTAAACACAAGGAACTGTTATATGTTAAATACAATCACCAAACCAAGAATCTGTCATGAGTAAGAATTTCTTGGTGAGGTATTTAACAAAAACAGTTAAGAAGCAAAATATTAAAAATAAAGAGATAACTAAAGTAAACAGAATAACAAAGTGTCAAACCAAAAGAAAAGAATAACACTGCAGAGGCATTATGATTATGTAGACAAGTGGTATTGCTGGATTTCTTGAATAGAAAATAAGTGGCACACCAAATTTAGAATCTCAGTGTGACACTTTCATTTTTGATTTGATGCAATCATCCAGAAGGATTGAAAACAAATTATTGCAAGGCAACACCAAACTTAGAATGTAATCATATGCCAATTTATTGAAATTTAAACAAAGCAATGAAAGAAAATAAACAAAGCAGACAAAGAGAGTAAACAAAGCAAAGAAATGAAATGTTACCTACAGTTGGGTTGCCTCCCAACAAGCGCTCTTTTAGTGTCATTAGCTTGACATGTTGTTCTTCACTTTCTTCCTCTTCTTCCAGTTTGTTAAGAGGAATGACCTCAAGGGGAGAGATAAACCAGCTAGTGTCCCTTGTCTTGGTTTCTCATCAGCAAGCTTCCTTTTGTTAATAGCTTGATTGAGCTTGCTTGCTGGATCAGGAATAGGATTGGTGCTCTTGTTAGTTGCCTTCACTTCTTTGGATTCAAGACTTGGTTATTGTGTGATTATTGGAGTTTTATCTTCATCCAGAGCCTTTTGAATTAGTGGTTCCATGAGCCCTTCCTCTATGCACTTCTCTGCTTCAATTGAGTGTGACTTCTCTTGAGTGTCTTCCTCACATTCTTGCTCCTCCACTCCTTCCTTTGCACTCAACATTTGACTTAATAGCTCTTTTATGGAAGAGGTTTCTTGTTTTTCCCAAGATTTCTTCATCTCCTCTTTATATTTTTCAATCACAGATTTAAGTGTTGAGAATTTATGGTTCAGGGAAGTTTGTAAAGGTTGTGAGTTTTCATGTTCTCTTGTCATCTCAAGTGCAGTTTCAGGTTCAAATACCTCCACCACCTCATTCTTCACTAAAAATTTGCTTGACAAAGGGGCCACTTCTTCTTGCTCTTTTACCTCCTCCCTTGCATTCAACATTTGGTCCACCAGCACTTCCATATTTTTGAAGAAGTTCTCTTGTTCATTCCAGGATATATGTGCCTTTTCCTCATATTTTTCAAGCATGGTCTCAAGCTTTGAAAGGCTTTGGTTCAAGGAAGTTTGTGTGGGTGGTAAGTTTGTGGATGGCTCTTGATAAGTGGAGTTTGAACTATCAAATGCTTTCTGTTTTTGATCCTCCCACCCACAATTTGAGTGATTATTGAATTCATCACAGTGTGGATTATGTTGTGGCATGGAGGAACAATCTTCCATGTATGTACTGACAGCATAATCAAGTGATAATGTCTTTGAATAATTAGACTGTGAATAATTGCATTTCCCTTCCCAGCCATCATTTGTGTACATGCCATAACAGTATGGGTCACTTTGTGGCTGTGGGAAATATTTTATTTCACTTGATTGTTCATACTCCCTCATTCCTTGTTGATACTCCCGTCCACCATGAGGATAATGATATAAATCATTTTGTGGTGGTGGTTTGTATCCCATATTATTCTCTTGCTCATCTTGTGGTTCTGAGACATATCTCCATGGATTGGAGTGCTCAGGATCTGTAATTTCTTGGTGATATTCCCAGCCATCATTAGAAATTGGTGATGGTGGTTAATATCCCATAAAATTTGTTTGATCATAAGATGAGTTGAACTCCATTTTTATTTTGTAAAACACAACACCAAGGAAAATTGAAATTCATATCTTAGAGAAGAATTTCTTAGTGAGGCAATAACTCAAACACCTTGGTGTCAATTTAAAACAAAAAACAAAATAAAGAAAATGCTTTATCTAGAATTATTACCCACTTAATCATTGTTGATCTAAATCAATTCCTGACAACGGCGCCAAAAACTTGATGGGTGGTAATCAGATTCCACACCAAAGTCACCAACAAGTGTACCGGGTCGCATCAAGTAGTAATAACTCACAAGAGTGAGGTCGATCCCACAGGAATTGATAGATCAAGCAACTTTAGTGGGTGATTAGTTTTGTCAAGCTAACATTGGTGAATTGGATGAAACACTACAAGAAAATGGAACATTTGTAACAAAAAATTTGTATCAAATTTAAAATTATTACAAAAAATAGTATTTTGTAACAGTAATTAGTGATTGTTACAAAAGGATAATGTTTTGTAACAAAAGAAACAAGTTGTTACAAAACATGATAATATTTTGTAACAACCTGTTTTATTTTGTTACAAATAATATTAGTTTTTGTAATGAGATGGTGTTTTGTTACAAAATATAGTAATATTTTGTAACAAAAAAAAATAAGTTGCAAAAATTCAGAGTATTTTGTAACAAAATGTTTTTTTGTTTCAAAAATTCCAATTGTTTTGTAACAAAACAACTTTCTGTTTCAAAAACTCTAATTGTTTTGTAACAAAAATTTAATTTGTCACAAAATTTAATATTGTTTGTAATAAGTTAATTATTTGTCACAAAATATAAGTATATTTTACAACAATTTTTTTTCAAAATAATTTCATTTTGTTTCAAAAAATAAAATTTTAAAAATTATAAATATTATTTTAGATTCTTCTAAAAACTTA
>NC_029793.2:65887530-65893983 GCF_000816755.2 Arachis ipaensis
TGGAACTTAAAGAAATTTTAAGTTAAATTATAAATATAAATAAAATTAAATAAATATAAAAGAAAAAAAAACTACATTACTAAATGCTGAAAGTAAAAAGAAGCTTAGTAGTGTAGTTACTCAGATTTTGAAAAATTAATAATAAATTATTTATGATTTATTTTATTTATTTGAGAACATATTTTTAGAAATTTTTGTATTAATTAAGTACTTTTTTATTGATTTAAAACTTTAGTGATTTAAAAACAATGAGGATTTTATATGCGCTAATTTGAATAATTAGATTTTGAAGATTATTTTATAATTTTAAAGAAAATTAATTTGATTATCTCTAATTATTGAATTAGAGTGTTTATTTGAAAATAAATTAAGTTCATAATTAAATAAATATTTTTATAAATATTAGTATTAGATTAAAATTAGTTTTCAATTACTCTATTACCCTAATTTTATTAAAATTATTAAATTATCTAAAATTTCCAATTTCATACCCAAAACTCTAATCCCCAACTTAAAACCCTAACCCTTTTTACCCAATCCACACACACGTAACCCCCCTCCACTACTTGTTCGATCTTCAATTAGCCACGTTCAGCCTTTCATCACCGCCACACCGCTTCCCTTTCTTTCAAAATGTTAAACACCCAGCAACATATCCAAAGAAAGAAAGCAAAGAGAGAGAGATACGAGAGTGAGGGAAACAGAAGAAGGAGAAGGCTGCTGCGCCGGCGTCGCGCCTCACTGCCGTTCAGCTTCCTTCTGCTCACGTCTGGTCCGCCGTAGGGGAAGCCGTTCACGATGTCGCCGTCGAATTGGGCTTGTCACTGCCGCTGCTGCCGAGCCGCCATCGATGCAAGAAATTGCGCGCGAGAGAGGGAGGAGTCGTCGAGGGAGAAGAGGTAGCGCAGAGGAGGGAAGCGTTGCTGCCTGCGCCGCTGCCTTGCCTCCATCGCCGCTGGAGCTTCATTGTCGCCGCCGTGGTTGTCGCGGTGTGCGGGCTTCGCGAAGAGAGAGAGAGACGAACGCAAAGGACCAGGGTAGGAGCGAGGCCCTGTTCCGCGCCGCCATGCCTTCACGCTGTCAAACCACCACCGCCACTGTTAGGGTTTGACTCCGTCATGTCCTATTGCCGTCGGAGTTAGCCGCTATTAGAGCTGTTGTTCTGCCATCATCAAACTTGAAGGAGGACGTCATTACTGTTGTTGCCGGTAGCACTATTACTGTTCTAGTTCTGGTCTATTCTTTTATTTAATTCTGTTTCATTTACACACTTTAATTTGTCACTGCCATGCTTGTGAACGATTTGATTTAATATATTCCTTGTCCTAAATTTCCAGAGTTGTGTTTGCTCTTGATTTCTATTCAATTCGAATCCTTTGTCCTGGTGCAACCATCGTCGCTGCCATAGGAAATTGACACTGTTGCTGTTCTGGTTATGTTGGAATGCCGCCGCTGCTGCAAATTTAGAACAAAAGAGGGTTTGTCATGTTTAATTTCTGAGTTCGACTAGTTGAGGTAGGGGATTTATTTTGAAAAATAAATGTTTTAAGTTTTGAATGCCAATAAAATTAAATGAGTAACTGCAAATGGTTTATGGTTACTTTGTGTGAATAATTGTTGGAATTGAGTTGAATCATGGCTGTATTTGGTGATTGGTTTAATGATTTAATGTAGTAATTATTGATGATGTTGTGTATTTTGAAGTTATACTTGCTGCTGGTACTTGTTGATGTTGATTTTGTGTATGGAATGTTGCTATGGCTGCTGAAAATTGATTTGATGAATCAGAACTTGAGATATGTTATAGATGAGATGCTGAAGAATAGATGCTGTGATAATATGGTTACTTTGCACCTATGATATGAAATTGTGATATATTGAATTAAGAGTTCTTGGGCAACTTTAGTTAGTCAAAATAAAGTTAGAAGTGTGATTTTAGATGAATCCTAGGCTTGAATATAGGATTTGGAATGTGAGATTGTGGGAAATACTTTGTGCAGAATTTCTGCAGAAATCTGCATAATTGGCAGCAGAAAGAATGACTTTTTGGGAGCAGTCTAGACCTAATTTTTAGATGAAATTATTGTTTTGTAAAACTTTAATGTGTCCTGAAAATTCCATAAAAATTTCAGGGAATTTGGCCAAGTGGTTTGGAAGATATGATTTTTTGAAGTTTAGTAGTTGCTGCAGATTTTTCTGGTTTTCTGGTTTTGCAGTACCAACTTTCAGACATTATAACTTTTAATTTAAATAGAATTTTGAGTTGATTTCAAAAGTATTTTAAAGATCTATCAGTCTATTTTAAGTGAGTACAAGTTTCATGTTCATATTTATTTTGTAGACTTAGATAAGTCACTTGGAAGGTTGGTTGTTTGCTGGAAACTCTGAACTGGTTTATGAAAACAGGGCTCCACTTCCAATTGATAATTAATTAATCAAATGAAGTGATATGAACCTGAAACTTATGGATTCTAAAACTTAGGGATGTTGACTGTAATCTCACCAAAATTTAGAAGCAACGGATTAGAATCGAAATTATTATGGAATTTATGTTATTATGGAATTTATGTTTGCATGCCTTGCCTAGCTTCTTAATCATGCCATTTTTTGTTTTGTTTTGTTTGTATTCTCGCAGTCCTGATTATTCGATGTGTTCTGCTATTGGAATTGGAATACTTCACTATTGCTCTAGTTCTTAGTCTTAATCTTACTATATTTTTCTGCTGCCGTCTAAAATATCGCAGGGCTTATATTTTATTGGGTAAACTTTCAGTTTTTGCATTGTTGACGAGGAAATCTTAGGTTCATTTTAAATTTTTAACCATGGAACATCAAGATTTAGTGGATAAGAATGAAGAGAGCGTTCAATCGATCGAAAAGGTTAGCAATACTGAAGATCGGGATAAGATGAATGAGGTTGAAGGTGTGAAATCTAAGTTGATTAATGTTGATGAGAGCAAGGATTTGCAATCTGAAACTAGTTCTATTCAAGAAGTGCAAGGGAGTAATTCCAAGGGATTTGAAGCTGAAATTAAAGTCAATACTAATGCACAAGAGTACTCTTGTCTGAAGGTCAGTATCTAGAAAGCCCAGAGGTATGGATTTAATTACCCTATATACAACTAAAACCCATGCAGAAATCCTCATATGTAGTCTTTTTTTCATATTCTTTGATCATTTTATATTTGTTAATTATATGATCAGACAAAGCTGCTGAATATTTTTATTGATTATCTTGGTACAATGCTTAGGTGTCATTACTATCTTTGTGATTGTTGTCTGGTGGTGTAGGCTGTTGAGTTTGGACGAAAGCTTGCTAGCAAACTCTTCTTTTATCATGTTCTATGGTGCCTTATTATTTTACTCTAGTGCCTTATTATTTTGATTCTATTTTTTGCATTTTTTTGGTGATTTTGATATTTTTTTGTTTTCTTAAATTTTTGTATTTTTAGGTAACTACATCATCATTATTAACATAGAAATATTAATTCAATTTTGTTATTGATTGTGTGTTTTTTACAATGCATTGAATTAGGATAGTTTGTATTGTGGAGTTATAGAGAACCACCTTGGAATTTAGTTTACATAGAGCCCTTTGAAAGTGATAGTCGCTGTGATGCTAGGTTATGGCATAAAGGCTTAGAAATCTAAGTTAAGGATTTAAGTACAATTTCAAGAGGCAATGCAAGGCCGTGAGGAGCTAACAAAGAAAATAGATGTGCTCAAAGAAAAGCTTAAAAAGCAACAAACACGCCAAAAGGAAGAATAAACTCGAGTGAAAGCTCAATTGGAAGCTCAACAAGCTGTTGTGAACTCTCTCATAGTAGGCTTTGACAATGAAACAAACTAGACCCTAAAGGTACTCCTAAAGTTGCTATGGTTTTAATACATTTTCGTAGATGATTCCCATTTTATATTAGTATACTTTAATTTGTATATGGATCTATTTATCACATTTTACTTGTGTCATGGTTAAAAAATGACAAATGTCCTATTATTTGGTTTGATAAATTTGGTTGGGTATGGCTGAAACATAAGTTGTGAATTGGTTGTGTTTGTTGGAACCGTGGACGGTGGAAATATCCAAGTTTTAGGGGAGGTTCTGCCGAAATTTTTCTAAACATTTTGGATAAAACTTAGTGAAAAAATTTTAATTAGTGTTACGTCTTGTTTCTAACTTTTTTTGTTTCGGTTTTTCTTATTTACAGGAGTGCTGAAATGGTGACCATATGCTATCTTGAGGGCTCAAGAATGTTTTGATGCATAGAGACACTATTCTATGTTAGAACTTTTATGTTTTGGTTGAACTAATCAATGTACTCACTAGCTAATGTTATTTTGTTTCAAGACAATTTTAGCTAAAAGGATCTTGTTTGACTTATATATGTTTTTGCACATTATATAAATGTAAACTTGCTTATTAAAATTGTTAATATATTAGTTAATTTAAAAAATAATTTAGTAAATTATGCATGTAATTTGTAATAAAAAAAAGTTGTTATAAAATAATTAATTTGCTTTCGTAACTAAAGAAAAAAATGTTACAAAATATGGTATTGAATTGTAATAGTTCCATTTTTCGTTACAAAA
The DNA here is from genome assembly GCF_000816755.2 of Arachis ipaensis. NCBI lineage: Eukaryota > Viridiplantae > Streptophyta > Magnoliopsida > Fabales > Fabaceae > Arachis > Arachis ipaensis. Next base: position 65,892,121 of record NC_029793.2, read on the forward strand.
ACTTTTTGTAACGGGACTTACTGCAATGGACCCTTTTTTTGTTACAAAAAACTTTTGTATCAAAATTTCGACGTTTTGTAACAATATTTTTTGTTACAAATGCGCCTTTTTCTTGTAGTGAAATTGAACTGGCAGAAAGTAAATTGCAATGAATTGTAAATTGCAGAAAGTAAAATGGACAGAAGCTTAAATTGGCAGAAGCTTGAAGAGCAAGAAAATTAAATTGGCAAAATCTTAAATGACAAAAAAGGTAAATTGCATGAAATGTAAAGGGGGCTGGGTGCTAGAAATTAAATGAAGCAGTAGATCAAAGCTTAGAATAATTGCAGAGAAATTAAATTGCAGGAAAAGTAAATTCAAGGTAAGTGGAATAGAAGATTTAATTTCAGGCTAAATGTAAATTGAAGTGTGTAATTGCAGAAAAGTAAAAGTAGCAGAAGAGGAAATCAGCAAGAAGACTTAGATCAATTTTGAAATCTCAAAGAGAAATTAACAATTTCAATGAAACAGTAAAAACAGAAAGAAAGCCAAGAGCTCAATTGCTCTCTTGATCAAAACAGAAAGAAAATTGCAGAGGAAGAAAAATGAAACAGAAAGGAAAAGAAAACCCAGATCTAATATCCATTTCTCAAGTTCACAAAGGAAAATTTAAACAAAGAGCTCTCTATGCTAATCGTACTCCTATTGCTCTCTAGCAGAGCTAGCCTTCCTAATGAAATGAAATTGATGCCTTTATATAGGATTTACAAAAATGAAAATGAAATTGAAATTAAAAATAAATTACAATTAAATGAAATTCCTAGTCTAACTGATCCTCGTGCCTTTATATAGGTTTTGCTTGCTTACTTAGGGTGGGCACTTTTGGTTTGTGAAGAAATGGATCCAAAATGGCACTTGATTTGAAAATGAACCAAGGTGCTAGCTCCAGTGGAGCGCTCAGTGAGAAGAATGAACGTAGCGCTACTAGCTCCTTGTGTGCCTCCCTTCGAGCCTTGGTTGATTGATAAACCCTGATTTTGTGGTTTATCTTATGCTTATTTTGGGGGATTTTATCAACATTCCTCACACTTATTCACAAGAAATGCATGATTTTGTGTTCACTTCCCAATATTGCTCCATGATGGAAAACATGCTTATTTCGCCTTAAAATGCCATATTTTAATTCTCTTCTATTACCATTCGATGCCGTGATGTATTTGTTGAGTAATTTCAGGAATTATAGGGTAGGAATGACTTAGAAGAGAGGGAGAAAGCATGTACAAAAAGGGAGGAACATGAAGAATTGAAATCTTGGGAAAAGCAGCATCGGCGCGCTCGCGCACTCCACGCACACGCGTGGACGGGATTGGCTGGAAGCGGCGCGCAAGGATGGACGCATCCGCACGGATTAGAAAATTTCTATCGACGCGCACGAGCACTTGGCGCGCACGCGTGGATCACAAAAGCAATCGGCGCGCACGCAAAAATGACGTGCACGCATGGAAGGCTGCACGTGACCCCATTAAAGGAAATTGTGCCTGGCGATTTCTGAGGCTCATTAGGCCCAATTTCAAGCTGTTTCTATATGGAAAAGACCCAAGGATGCTAGGGGGAAGAAGGGGGATCACTCATTTTACACTAGGACATAATTTTTAGTTAGTTTTTGGTTCTTTTGTTATTCTAGAAGGAGAAACCCTTGTTCCTCTCTAGATCTAGTTTTAATTTGATCTTTAGTTCTAAGTGTTGTAAGTACTTTACCCATATTTTACTGTTAACTGTTCTTAAGTATTTGATAGTGTTCTATATTCGTTTTAACATTGTTCCTTAAGTTTAACTTATTAATTTTGATCATTAATTGTTCTAGGTTCAGTGTTTAGTTGTTCC
>NC_029793.2:65894008-65897183 GCF_000816755.2 Arachis ipaensis
GATGAATTGTTTACTTTGATTATGGAGTAGTCTTCTTTACTCTTGGCCTAGGTCAAGGGAATTGGGTAAACTTGAGTCATTGGGTCTAATGGATTTGATGATTTGGGAGCCCTAGATGGTCAATTTGATACTCATTGACGCTAACCCACTACTAATCTAATTAGTAGGTAGGTTGGGACTTATGGGTTGATGTGATCAAAGCCATTTGACGTACTTCAAGTATAGGAGTAGATATCACGTACTTAAGACTTTGAGAGTAGACTAAATGAGCTTGGTTCCTGATAATTGTCAAGATATAGTCGTTAGACAATGATGGTGGCCCCAATTCCCAAGCGTAGCCAGGAGTTGCTTTTATTATTCATATTTGAAAATCAATTTCCTCAACCAATTGCTTTAGTTGTAGTTACTTGTTTGGGTTATAATAGAATTAAGTGGAATGTTGTTTATTCATTGAAGTTGCTCATGTTTTGCTTAGTTAATTGAACTAGTTGTTGCATTTTAATATTACTTGCTTGTTAAGATTCCCATTTATTTTCATGCTCATAACTCATAACCCCGGATTTCTAACCAATGTTGAAGCACATGTTTGCCCATTCCTTGTGAGACGACCCGAGGTTTGAATACTTCGGTTATTTCTATTGGGGTTGAACTTGTGACAACCAGATCCCTCTTCTAAATTTGACCCCCGAGGATTGTTGTTGGTAGAGCTATACTTGCAACGCGACCTTATTGGAGAAAATCTTTACCAATACACCCTTGGGGCCCGTGTCAAATTTTTGGCGCCTTTGCCGGGGAATGGTTGCAACATATGCCTTGATATTGTTTATTTGAATATGTGAATATTATAGATAGTTTACTTCTTTCAATACTTAGCCATAATTTAGATTTCTTTTACATTTGTGCTATGACTTTCAAGTTTGATGACTCGGTCTCAACCGAATTCTAGCTTAGCCAATTTTGATTCTGAGATCGAAAGAACTTTGTTACACACTCGGCAAGCTAGACGGCGGTTGAATTACACGCCTAGTACTTCGGCATCTCTTGAGGAAAATACCGAATCACTAGACGTTACCGAGAGTGACTTGGAGTCCGTTACTTCCTATTCTTCTGTTGGCACTACTAATGCATCTTTGCATCCTACAAGTGAGCCACACATGGCGGAGCCACGCCGGATCACTTTGCATGAGCAAGGAGCTCCGGATATCATACTTCAACCATTGCAAGCAAGGTATCCTAACCTTGATCCGAACTTTGAGTTGAAGAGTAGCTTGATACATCTACTCCCTAAGTATCATGGGTTGCCCGGTCAAGACCCCATCCGACATTTGAAGGATTTTCAAGTTGCTTGTTCTACGGCTCGAAGGCATGGAGCCGATGAGGTAGCTATCATGGTTTTTGCCTTCCCCTTCTCTCTTGAAGCGCAAGCAAAAACATGGTTCTATTCGCTACCGGATGAGATTGTGACTAATTGGAATTTCTTGAGAAGAGAGTTTCTTGATAAATTCTTTCCATCAGAGAAGACTGACTACATCCGGAAAGAGATTTTGGGCATAATGCAAAGAGACCAAGAGAGTTTGTACGAGTATTGGTCTCGGTTCAAGAGGCTATTGGAGTCATGTCCACACCACGGAATGACCACTAACTTGCTCATTAGCTACTTTACCGGAGGTCTTTGTACGGAGGATAGAAGATTGCTCACCGCTTCTAGTGGTGGTTCCTTTTCAAAAAAAAAAGAGAGAGGGAGAAGCTTGGAATTTGATAAAGGATGTTGCCAAATCTACACAACACACAAGAGTGAGAAGTAATCCTCTCAAGGGTGTAGTAGAACCATCCCCTTCCAAATCGAGTCTAACCAAAGCACTTTGGGATATGACCACCATCCTTACACAAATCCAAAGGCATCAAAAGGAATACTACTCCATCAAAGCCGTCCAAGCCCCACCTCCGGTTGCTCAACTTGAAGGCCCTCCTAGAATTTGTGGTTTGTGCTCTAGCACCACACATTACACCGACCAATGCCATCAAATTCAAGAGGAACATGCCCTTGTGGTGGCCAATGTGAATTACAACAACTGTCTACCCTACCATTCTCAAGGTCAAAACAATTACCATCAAGGTGGTAATCAACATCAAGGGTGGAGGGATAATGCGCAAGGAAGCAATCAAAACCAAAGATGGAACAACTCTCCTTCTCATCACAACAACAACCAATCTTCATCCCAATACCACCACAAAAACACCAACTACCATGCCAACCAAAGCCACTCCAACCAAAACCAAAACAACTACACTAAGTACCAAGCACCACACCATAGACAACAAAACCAAAACCAAACTCCTCCATCTTCCAACAATCAAGTTGAAGAGCTTAGAGCCGCTATGGACAAATGAGATGAGAGCAACAAGGCTCAATTTGATGCCTTGGGTACCCAATTGGCTAACCTCACCAACTTGCTTTCAAAGATGAACATGTCAAACCAACCACCAAACCCCAATAACAACACTAACCAACCCTCAAGTTCTTCTAACCTTCCATCCCAACCCCAACCAAATCCAAGAGGCGGTCTCAACGCTATCACTCTACGGTCGGGGACTACATTAGAAGAGATACCTACAAGGGTCATGGGAGAAATTCATGAGGAAGAGGTAGTTGTTGAAGATCCACATGAAGAAGAGGTGGTAGACAAAAGGCATGAGGAAGAAGGAGTAAACCTCAAGGAACCCAAGAGGAAAGCCATAGTGGATGAGTCCATTCCTATTCCATTTCCTTCCATGGTGAAGAAGGCAAAGAAAACACCGGAGTTTGATTTGAACATGCTTCAAGTGTTCAAAAAGGTTGAGGTAACAATACCACTCCTTGATGCTTTTCAACAAATTCCAAAGTATGCAAAATTTTTGAAAGACTTGTGTACACACAAGGATAGGATAGGAGAATTGGAGACATTATCCTTGGGTAGTTCAATTTCTTCCTTGATGGAACCTATTCCAAGAAAATGTGGTGACCCTGGACTGTGCTTAGTGTCTTGATGTATTGGCGGATACACCTTTCATGATTGTATGTGTGACTTGGGAGCCTGTGTTAGCATCATGCCGCTTTCTATTTATGTGCGGTTGAATTTAGCTCCATTGAAGAAGTCGGTGGCGAGGTTTGCCTTAGCTGATAAAAGTGTGATCA
>NC_029793.2:65897380-65946572 GCF_000816755.2 Arachis ipaensis
TCATCCTCCGTTCTACTTGGTAGACCCTTCCTCAAAACCTCCAAATTCAAGTTAGATGCCTTCACCAGTGTATATTCCTTTGGGGTTGGAGACAAGACTATCAAGTTCAATTTAGAGGAAGCCATGAAACATCCTCCCGAAGAACATTCCATGCTCCGATGTGATGTAATTGATGAAGTGGTAGCGGAAGTGCTAGAAGAAGACCATGACAATTTGTGCTACCCCATTGTTGAGGGGACGGATGACCAAGAAGATGAACATGAGGAAGTTGTCAAGAATGAATCCCATGAGCTTGAAGAAAAGGAACCTCATCTTGAGATAAAAAGTGAATTGAAGCCCCTTCCATCTCATTTGAAATATGCTTTCTTGGAGGACAACCAAAGGTTTTCGGTCATTATTACTAGTGAGCTCTCAAGTGAAGAAGAGGGAAAGCTCCTAGATGTTCTAAGAAAGTACAAGAAAGTAATAGGATGGAGCCTAGCGGATATTGTGGGAATCGACCCCCGCAAGTGCATGCATAGGATATTTCTCCAAGATAGAGCCAAGCCGGTTAGGCAACCGCAAAGGAGGCTCAACCCAACCATCCTTGATGTAGTGAAGAAAGAGGTCACCTGATTACTGGATGCGGATATCATATACCCAATTTCCGACAGTGAGTGGGTGAGCCCGGTTCAAGTTATTCCCAAGAAGTCGGGCATCACAACGGTCAAGAAGGACGACGGTGAATTGGTCACTAAAAGAGTCCAAAATGCGTGGCGAGTATGTATTGACTACAGAAGATTGAACGCCGCTACACGAAAAGACCATTACCCCTTACCCTTCATCGATCATATGCTAGACCGCTTGGCAGGTAAATCTCACTACTGTTTTCTTGATGGATTTACTGGCTACTTCCAGATACATATTGCTCCTGAAGATCAGGAGAAGACCACGTTTACTTGTCCATTCGGCACCTTTGCCTATAAAAGGATGCCATTTGGACTATGTAATGCACCCGCTACTTTTCAGCGGTGCATGACGAGTGTCTTCTCCGATCTAATGGAGAATTGCCTGGAAGTTTTTATGGACGACTTCAGCGTTTATGGTACTTCATTCGATTTTTGTTTAGAGAGCTTGGCCAAGGTCCTGGCTAGATGTGTTGACACTAACCTTGTCTTAAATTTTGAAAAATGTCACTTTATGGTACAATAAGGTATAGTGTTAGGACATGTAGTATCTCATGAAGGCATTTCTGTGGACCCGGCCAAGGTCGATGTTGTTACTACTTTGCCTCACCCCTCATTCGTGAGGGAGATCCGCTCGTTTTTGGGACATGCAGGATTCTATAGGCGCTTTATCAAGGACTTCAGCAAGATTGCTTTGCCATTGTCGCGCCTACTCCAAAAAGATGTGGATTTTGAGTTTGACAGTGAATGTGTAAAAGCTTTTGAAGAGCTAAGGAGAGTTATTACCACGGCACCAATTGTGCGAGGCCCCAACTGGACGTTGCCATTTGAGATAATGTGCGATGCATCAAACCATGCTGTGGGTGCCGCGCTTGCACAGCGCGATGGTAAACTCCCTTATGTCATTGCTTACTCTTCTAAGACACTAGATGCAGCACAATCCAACTATACCACTACTAAAAAAGAACTTCTAGCTATTGTTCATCCTTTAGATAAGTTCAGATCTTATTTGCTAGGTTCAAAGATAGTGGTATACACAGATCATGCAGCTTTAAAGTACTTATTGACAAAGAATGAGTCAAAACCTAGACTCAAACGTTGGATCTTGCTTTTGCAAGAATTTGACATTGAGATTAGGGACCGGAGTGGATCTCAAAACCTGGTTGCGAATCATTTAAGCCGCATTGAGAATTTAAAAACTGATCCATTTCTGATCAATGACTCATTCCCATTGGATAGTTTGCATGCTGTGTCAGATAGCTTTCCTTGGTTTGCCCCAATGGCGAACTACTTGGTTGCAAGAATCTTCCCTCCCAACTTTTCGAAAAACCAAAGGGACAAGTTGAGGAGTGATTCCAAATACTATATTTGGGATGACCCTCACTTGTGGAAGAGGGGCGTGGACCAAGTAATTCGAAGATGCGTCCCGAAATCTGAATTCCAACCAATTCTTAAAGCTTGTCATTCGTCCGAATGTGGTGGCCACTTTGGCCCACAAAGGACCGCTAAAAAAGTGTTGGATTGTGGATTCTAGTGGCCAACCTTATTCAAGGATGCTAACCGGTTATGTGTGTCTTGCCATCAGTGTCAGAAGTCAGGAAACGCATCCCAAAGGGATGAAATGCCTTGGCAACCTATGTTGTTCTGTGAGATATTTGATGTATGGAGCATTGACTTTATGGGACCATTTCCCAACTCTAGTGGGTATCTGTATATTCTATTAGCGGTTGACTACGTGTCAAAGTGGGTAGAGGCCGTACCTACCCGCCTTGATGACGTCAATGCCATTGTTTCTTTCATATGGAATCACAATGTATGCCGTTATGGGTCACCACGAGGAATCGTGAGCGACCAAGGATCCCACTTTTGTAACAGGAAGGTAGAAGCATTGCTCAAGCGCTATGGAGTGTCGCATAAGGTTGCCACTGCTTATCATCCGCAAACAAATGGACAAATGAAAGTGTCCAACCGGGAAATCAAGAGAATCTTGGAGAAAGTGGTCAATGCGCAAAGAAAGGATTAGAGCCTCCGGTTAGGGGATGCATTATGGGCATATAGAACGGCCTACAAGACTCTGATAGGGATGAGTCCTTTCCGGATCGTCTATGGTAAGGCATGCCACCTCTCGGTGGAGATTGAGCATCGAGCCTATTGGGCGGTAAAGCAGTGCAACATGGATCTAGCCAAGGCGGGTGAAGCTAGGAAGCTACAACTAGAGGAGCTTGAATGTTTGAGGAACGAGTCATATAAGAATGCCCGAATCTACAAGAAAAAGACTAAAGCATTCCATGACCATCACATCCGGAAGAAGGACTTTCAAGAAGGTGATGAGGTCCTCCTCTACAACTCAAGGCTCCGATTTATTCCTGGCAAGCTCCGCTCTAGATGGGAAGGACCTTTCAAGGTGAAGGAGATGAAGCCCTACGGAGTGGTGGAGTTGTTTGATCCCAAGAGTGAAGCAACTTTCAAGGTGAATGGACATAGAGTGAAGAAGTATCATGGTTGCAAGCCCCAAGAGAGCTAGAGGTGTACATATTGGAGGATGCACCAAGGAGAGAGGAAGCTTAAGAAAAAGACCATCCAATTTAAGGACGTTAAAAAAAAGTGCTTGGTGGGAGGCACCCCACCGTGGTAAGATCTTCCTTGTTTATACCATCTTATTTGTATCCTTATTTTCTTATGAATTTTGTGATCTTTTGATGATTGATATAGTGCATAGGAATGCTAGCTTTGTTAGTTTTGTTGGATACATAGGATGTTCATGTAGATAAGAGGTGAAAAGGATAAAGAAAATAAAAATTTTTCTTTGAAGAAGAGCACCGATGCGCCAGCGCAAAGTGCGCGCGCGCGCCGGTAGCGAAATTCCACTTTTGGGCCAAAAACTCGAGAGTCATGCCCACTTCATGCCCAACTCGCGCCAGGCACCCATACGTTCACGTACATGCCGCTTGCGCGTACCCTAGCAATTTAACCATCGACGCGCCAGCACATGGTGCGCGCGCGCGCCGATGGAGATATGTGGACTCTCTGATACAAAAACCAGAGAGTTGTGCCATAATTGGGCCAACCTTGTGCCAAAACCCATGCGTCCGCGCGTAATACGCGTCCGCGTCAGTTGCGAAACACCTTAAGCACGCGTCTGCGCAAGGTGCGCATTCGCGCGCTTGCTTCACTGATTCACTCTGGTACAAAAACCAGAGACTTGAGTCAACTTTGTGCCACTTTTGTGCCTGAGGCACAACCTCTCTCGCACGCGCGCGCCATTGACGCACACGCGCCATCTGCTAGTGTAACGACCCAACTTCCAGAACGTCATGATCGTACCAAAAGTAAGGCGTTACGAATCTGCTTTCCTTTATTAACTATTTACTATTGAGCCTTTAGTTTGATATCGCGATTTAGTTTTATAGAAAATTCCAGAAAATTTTTTTTTTGATAATCAAAATCATATATCAAACATTTCAAAGTAATAATAATCACATAATTATTAATAATAATATCTCTCATACAAAAGATTTCAAAAAAAACTCAGATACAAATTCTATCCCTCTGTATAAAATAAAAATCTTAAGCAATAAGGGCGAGGGACCTCTATGAAAGCAAATTAACTCACACTTAACTCATAAATAAATTCTATAATCGCCCCAGCTTCACACTGTGTCTTCGAACCTGTGTCACTGAAAGGGTGGAAAATTTTGGGGTGAGAACAAACCACACATTCTCAGTAGGTGATGACAGGTCATCTTAGCCTAGTTTTACTAGTCTTTTTCTTTGATTTTCAATAGGTTTTATGCACTTTCTTGGGCCACAAGTAAGTCAATTGGGTGGAATTTCATGTTTCCTTAGATTCAATCAACCATGGATGAATTAATGCATTCTCATGAGTTTTTGTACCATAATTACTTGAATTTCAAGAAGAAGAAGAACTCTCATGATTATAGCATAGCTTTGATACAATTGTTGATTGATGATAGGTGGAAAGAGGTTTGGAAGAAGGTTGAAGAAAAGGGGATAGCAAGGGGCAAGAAGAGGCACTCACATTTGAGCCCAAGTTTGCCTTAAACTTGGACTCAAATGTGAGGAAGAGTGCAACCACACCTTGGAGGCAAGCCAACGTTTGCGCCGACGTTTGCCTCAAACGTGAGGTCAAACGTTGCCGCCATAAGAGCAAAAAAGAACACCCCTGGAGCTTGGCAATGTTTGCACCAACGTTTGCCTCAAACGTGAGGTCAAACGTTGGCCACCTTTTAGCATGGAAGAGCACCCCTGTTTGATGGTTTAATTGAGCGACGTTTGCGCCAACATTTGCCTCAAACGTTAGGCCAAACGTTGGCTAGAAGAGCTACTTGGGAAGGGCCACGTTTGAGCTCACGTTTGACCTCAAACGCTGGCTCAAACGTGGATGACAGCAACTTGGCCGAGCTGTATAATGTCACACACGAAGACGTTTTAGTCAACGTTTGCCTCAAACGTTGAGTCAAACGTGAATGGTTCATGGTCCGATTTACAAGTGGATTTCTTCCCAACACCAAGAGCAATCAACAGAGGCTATTATCAACCCAATTCCATCAAGACCAAGGGCCCAATTCAAGGCTTGAAGACCATTAGAAGAGAGTGTATAAATAGATTAGAATTTAAGTTTTTCGGAAAGCTTCCCTTTTTTACAATTTTTAATACTTACAGTAGAGAGCTCATCTTTACATTTTGAGTTGTTGCTTTTAGAATTTGATTGTTCCTGGGAAGGAGAATTGAATTCTCTTCCTCTGGGTTGTTTTTGCTTTCTTTTCTACACACTTTGTTTAAATCTTGGGGGTTTGGAGAATTGAAGAAATTCTATTTCAATCTCACCCTGAGATCTCTCTGTTTGATTTACTGCACTCTTTGAGAAATCAATATTTGAATTCCTTTCTTCTACTGCTTGATATTTACTTTTCTTGCAATTGAATTCTAAATTTGGATATAGGAAGGCATTGAGATCTAGACTTGGTTATCTAGTCTCTTGGGTCCTGAGATCTGGAGTTATCATTTTATTTTCTCTATTGAATGCTTTTCAAGTTCATTTACATTTCTATTTTAGATCCGGTTCAATTCAAGTCATCTTCTACTCTTCTATGTGTTGAGATTTATTGTTCTTTTGTTTAATTCTTGCAATCCCACATCCCTAACCCATTTACAATTCAAGCCATTTACATTTCTTGCACTCTAAGATTCTGCAATTTACATTTCTTGCGTTCTAAGTTTCTGCCATTTAATTTCTTGTTCTTTAAGATTTAGCACTTTTATTTGCTTTTCTCTTTAATTTACTGCAATTTAGCTTCTCCCTTTACATTTCAAGCACTTTAGCTTCTGTCAATTACAAACCACTCAAACCAATACTTGATTCGCTTGACTAAATCAACCACTAAACTAAAATTGCTCAATCCATCAATCCCTGTGGGATCGACCTCACTCATGTGAGTTATTATTACTTGATGCGACCCGGTACACTTGCCGGTGAGTTTTGTGTTGGATCGTTTTCCAAAAATACACATCAAGTTTTTGGCACCGTTGCCGGGGATTGAAATAGATTGACAATGATTAAGTGAAGTGGAGATCTAGATCAAGCACTTTTTTTTTCTGTTTCTTTAATTTTTGACTAACACGCTAACTGTTTGAATTTTTGCTTAAGCTAACTAAAACTTCATTCTAGCAATAGATTGAAGTTTTCCTGGTTTCTCTGGCTTTGTGTGATTCTTATGCTTTTTCTTGTTGAATATACGAGAGAAGCAATTTTCTTTTATTAATCTTTCAAGCCTATCAACTGTTTGATACATTGTGTCAGCTAATTTTCTGATCACATCTTGGACATGAATATATTCAATCTTCATTTGGACAGTTTGTGATTGTGCAGATCATGGAGGGGAACTCAACAAATTCCAGTAAGTAGGGGAGTAATATCCCCACCTTAGATGAAAATGCAACCCACAATTTGGAGCACCCACTCATCACCATGAACAATGTTGCTCAATGGTTTGAAGCCTTCCCACAAGGAAGCATCATCGGATAGGAAGATCTAATGAGTGAACTGCTGGTCATGTTAAAACCACATCAGGGAATTGGTAAACTAAAGGCAGAAGTGCAACCATCCACACAAGAGAAGGGAGTGATGGAAATTGAAGGTGTCAGTGCAGTCATGAACCAAAACAAGCAGATGCATCAGCAGACTCTGCAACAACTAGAAATAATGGTCAGAAAAATCAATGAGCTGCGAACTGCTGTAGTAAATGCATACAACCTAACTCAAAACTCACAAGGTTGGAATCAACCTGAAAAAGGTTTTGGAACAATTGACCAAGAGTAACAAAGTTATGAACGATTACACTATCCAAACAATACCGCAAGTATGCTCCAACACAAGTCTCAAGGTGATGTGTACAACCCGCCCTGAAGAACTCATTCCAACTGGAGGAGAAGTGAGCACCAAAATCAAGGACCAAGGGACTTCAACCACAACAACCCCAATTTCCCAAACCAGCAAAGACACCACCATACTGATGCCAGAGCATTTTGGCCAGTTTCACTGACCTTTTCTTTACTGTTTTTAGGGTAGTTTCATGCATTTCCTTAGAAAATAAGCTAGTTTTGGGTAGATATTCACTTACATCTTGATTCAAGCATACATTGTGCACTTTACATGATTTCATGGGGATTTTGCATGAATTTAATGAGAAATTGGATGTTGTACTTCCCATGACTTGGACTAGAACTTTGATGCACTCTATTGCTTGATTTCAGGACAAAGGAAGCAAGGAAGAACCACGTTAGCAGCCACGTTAATCTAATTAACATAACTCCTAACGTGGAATGGGAGTAACTTGCAAAGTTAATGAGAAAAGTAATCGCCAATAATGCTCTCGAAGCCATCATTGCCCACGTTAAGAGTCACGTTAACTAAGTTAACGTGAACTCTAACATGAAGGAAAGGAAATGGAGCCAACGTTAGTGACACTTACCTTTGTCACTAACGTTGGACCAAGCTCATAAGTGTCCACGTTAGTTGCCACGTTAACTTAGTTAACGTGGCCTCTAACGTTAAGAAGTAGAGGGGAAGCCAACGTTAGTGACATTCAACTTTGTCACTAACGTTGGCCAAGTCACAATAAGCCACGTTAACTCCCACGTTAACCTAGTTAACGCGGAAGCTAACGTGAAGAAAGTAGGTGATCGACAACGTTAGTGACACCAAACATTGTCACTAACGTTGGGATTAACCCACACAAGCCCCAATAAGCCACGTTAACTCCCATGTTAACCTAGTTAACGTGGAAGCTAACGTGAAGAAGGAAGGTGATCGCCAACGTTAGTGACACCTAACATTGTCACTAACGTTGGAAGGAGCCCACACAAGCCACAATGAGCCACGTTAACTCCCACGTTAGCTTAGTTAACGTGGAAGCTAATGTGGATAAGGGAATGATGAGCCAACGTTAGCGACACTCAACTTTGTCACTAACGTTGGAGATGGCTAGCATGGCCACGTTAGAAGCCACGTTAACCTAGTTAACGTGGACACTAATGTGGGAGCTAGGGGCACATTGGAACGTTAGTGACAAAGGTAAGTGTCACTAACGTTCTCGAAGGTTGGCAAGCCTACGTTAAAAGAGCCACGTTAACTAAGTTAACGTCGACTCTAACGTAGGAAAGGGGGAGACTTCTCAACGTTATTGTGAAAGGTAAGTCCCAATAACATGTGCGAAGGACAAAGAGGCAACGTTTGTGACACTAACGTTGGAGTTAACGTGGCTCTTACTTTGGTGAGGAACGTTAGTGAAAAGGGTGATTGTCACTAACGTTCTCGAACCCACATTTCCACTTAAACGTTAACACCACTAACGTCCTGAGCTAAAGTGTCTTCCCACTTCACACTTTCTCTCTGCAAGTAAAACTAAGCCCAATGAAGAAGATACCTGCTTCAAACTCAAGATCCAAAGGCCCATACCCAAGACTTGAAAAGCCAACTAGAAGATCAGAAGAGTAGTATATATAGGAGTAGCTTTGAATTAAAATGGGAGTTGGAAATTATAGGGAGCCTCTTGGCATAGAACTACTCTCTATATTTTACTTTCTCTGCACTTCTAGTTTCATTAAGTATTTTCCATCTTTGTTTTCATTTTCCAGAGCTATGAACAACTAAACCCCTTTGATTGGGTTAGGGAGCTCTGTTGTAATTTGATGGATCAATACTAGTTTTCATTATTCTTCTTCTATCTTTTCTCTTGATTTTACTTGAAAGCTTTGGATCTTCATCCAATTGGGTAGTTATCTTGGAAAAGAAGCTATTCAAACTTGGATCTCTTCTGAACCTTGAAAGAGGAATGAAGAGATCATGCTAGAAATGCTTTCTCATGCTGGACCAAATTGGGTTTTGATGGATATGTGACTATAATCCTCTCAACACTTGATTTGGAAAATGCATGTGGTATAATCAGTGACCATACTTCATCTCTTCTCATGAGCAATTGACCAAGGAATTGGCTATTGATCAAGATTTAAGAGATTGAATTACAAGGAATTGTAATTCGATCACTTAAGATTGCCAAGGAGATCAATGAGTGCATTGATTGAGGAAGAGATAAAAATGAAATTGATCCGGAGAATGCATCATCTCCTGAGCCCAATGAACTCCCCATTTCTGATCTTACCCATTCTCTTTAATTTCTATCATTTACTTTTATGAGCACTTACCCCATTCCCATTTAAGATTCTACAATTTACTTTCTGTCATCTACATTCAACTCTTTATTTCTAGCATTTACTTTTCTGTTATTTACGTTCCCACCATTTAATTTTCTGCAATTCTCAACTCAAATTCTGATTCGCTCAACTAGAACATTCCTCTAATTAAAGTTGCTTGATCAATCAATCCCTGTGGGATTCGACCTCACTCTATTGTGAGTTTTTACTTGACGACAAATTCGGTACACTTACCGAAGGAAATTTGTTATGAGACAAGTTTTCTATGCATCAAGTTTATGGCGCCGTTGCTGGGGATTGATTGTGCATCAAAAATGATTAAATTGGAGGGTAACTAGATTGAGCATTTTATTTTTGTTTGATTTAATTTTCTGTTTGAGTAATTTACTTTTAGTTTTAGTTAATTTCTTCCCTTCCCCCTGCTTTTTCGTTTTAGTTATTTACCTTTCATTTCACTAACCCACTAACTGTTTGATATATTGCATCACTCACACTAACAGTCATTCTGACAAAAATACTTTCTGCATCTATTTTCCTTGCTTGTACTTGTGGGTTGTATGACAGGGAGAAGAAGCGGGGCTTCAACTTCCTTTGATTCTGAACCTGAAAGGACCTTCCTTAGATTAAGGAGGGAAGCAAGAGGAAAGAGAGTAGTTGGTGCTGAGAAAGAGGAGGAATACTTTGAACCAAACATGGAAGAAAACATGGAAAACCATCATGAGGAAGAGGCTCACAACCATGGCGGAGGAGGTCGAGCAAATCATGCTAGGGAGGATAGAAGAGTTTTAGGCTCTTACGTCAATCCAAACCCAGGAAACTGTGGAAGTAGCATTCAAAAGCCAACCATCCATGCCAACAATTTTGAGCTAAAGCCACAGCTCATCACCCTTGTTCAGAACAACTGTTCGGTCGGAGGAGGTGTCCAAGAAGACCCCAATCAATATCTAACCACCTTCCTGATAATATGTGACATAGTAAAGTCTAATGGTGTTCATCCTGATGCCTATAGACTGCTCTTATTTCCATTCTCACTCAAGGATAAGGCAGCCAAGTGTCTGGAGTCTTTCCCGAAGGAGAGTTTGACAACTTGGGAAGATGTGGTGAACAAATTTTTAGCACGATTCTACCCCCTCAACGAATCAATAGGCTGAGAGCTGAGGTCCAAACTTTCAGGCAACAAGATGGTGAGACTCTTTATGAAGCATGGGAGAGGTTTAAAGACCTAACAAGGAGGTGTCCACCAGATATGTTCATGAATGGGTGCTGCTGCACA
Source organism: Arachis ipaensis (assembly GCF_000816755.2). Lineage (NCBI taxonomy): Eukaryota > Viridiplantae > Streptophyta > Magnoliopsida > Fabales > Fabaceae > Arachis > Arachis ipaensis. The sequence goes on from NC_029793.2 coordinate 65,908,052, forward strand.
TTTTCTATGAAGGGCTCTCTTATGAGTCAAAGAAGGCCGTAGACCATTCATCTGGAGGATCTTTGAACAAGAAGAAGTCCATTGAGGAGGCCATAGATGTCATTGAAACTGTAGCAGAGAATGACTAGTTCTATGCTTCCGAAAGATGGAACACGAGAGGAGTGATGGAGCTAAACAATATAGATGCTCTGCTGGCTCAGAACAAGCTCATTTCCCAGCAGCTGGCTGACCTCACCAAGAAGATGGAGAGGAACCAAGTAGCAGCAATCACCACTTCATCAACAACCCAAGAAGGAGTGAATGAAGAAGCAGAGGGTAGTCAGGAGCAAGCCAACTACATTGGGAATTCACCTAGGCAAAACCATGATCCATACTCTAAGACCTATAACCCTGGATGGAGGAATCACCCAAACTTTGGGTGGGGAAATCAACAAGACCAAGGCATAGATCAAAGACGTTCAAATCCCAACAATAATGCAGCCCACCAACATTTCACATCTAGACCATATCAGCACCCACATAACCAACCCTCTCAACACATTTACCAATGCCAAAATAACCCTCCTCATCCTTCCACCTCTAATCCCAATCTACCATCATTTGATGACAGACTCTCAAGGATTGAGAATCTACTTGAAAGCATAGGCAAAGAGATTCAAGACAACAAGGCATTTAAGGAGGACGTGCGAGCAAATTTTAAGAACCAAGAGATACAATCAAGAGGTTGGAATCTCAAGTGGGGTATCTCTCTGAGCAGATTCCCAAACCCACAGATGGATTCCCAAGTGACACAGAGAAGAATCCGAGAGGTGAAACAAAGAAAGTAAGATGGGAAGATTGCAAGATGGTAACTATAAGTGATAAGGAGACTGAGGACAAGCCAAACGAATCGGCAGAACAACCTGGAGACACCTCAACAGAGAAGGAGGAAAAAGATCACCAAGAACCAGAAATCTCACAACAGGAGCTGCTGAGACTTTATGCACCCTTTCCCAAACTACTCAAGGGTGCTGTTGAGAAGAGAATATACTCAAGATTTCTTGACTTGTTTGCATCTCTGAATGTCAACATACCATTCATCAAGACCATCCAACAAATGCCTGCATACATCAAATACATGAAGGAACTGCTCCCTAGGAAAAGCTCACTCAAAGGAGGCCAAACTATAGTAATGAACAAGGAGTGTAGTGCCCTCATTCAACCATAGTTGCCTACAAAAAAAAAGATCCAGGGAGTTTTCATGTCCCCTGTGCCATAGGAGAAACAATGTTTGATAAAGCACTCTGCGATTTGGGAGCAAACATCAACTTAATGCCCTTATCCCTGGTGAAGAGGCTGAAGATCAATGAGATAATGCCCACAGATGTAGTCATCAGGCTGGCTGACAAAACTCAAAAACAAGCAATAGGAGTGGTGAAAAATGTGTTGGTAAAGGTTGGGAAATACTTTCTTCCCATAGACTTCGTCATCCTGGACATGGAAGAGAGTCACACTCACCCAATCATATTGGAAAGACCATTCCTAGCTACAGCCAGAGCACTCATAGATGTTGAGCGAGGGGAGCTAATATTGAGGATCCATGATGAACGACTCAGTTTTAATGTCTTCAAACTTTCACAAGAAGCAGACCAAGAGAACAAAGAACCAAGCAAAGATCATAATGAGATACTGAAAGAGGAAGCAAGCATTGAAGCACAACCAGCCCAGCTGGGAAAGCCCTTGCTTGATGAACAAGGAAATAAGCAGTTGTCATAGCTCAAGGAAAAGCTGGAGGAACCTAAACCACCAGAGGCATGTGAAGACAACAACAAAATTCCCTTAGAAGAAGAAGTCACAAAGAGCAAGGCAACATCAAAAGGAATAAAGAAGAAGGTACCAAGGAGGTGGAGTAACAAGAAGATCCCTACCGAGGACTTCTCTCCAGGGGATAAAGTGATCTCAGCTTACTTCCCAGATATCTCCCCTGATCTCTCCACTGTACCATCTCAGTTACCTAAGGTCTTCACTATCAACAGAGTTCTCTCCTTGGAACATGTAGAGATCATTCATACAACCAATGGATATAAGTCCAAGGCAAGAGGGGAAGACTTGAAGCACTATCAACCTCCCTGATGAAGAAGAAACGTCAAGCTAGTGACGCTAAAGAAGCGCTTCATGGGAGGGAACCCATGTTTTATATGCCTTTAATAGTGAATAAGTCAATATTCATGAATTCCAACCCAAACTTGACAAACACTTGGTGAAATCCTTATTATGCAGTATATAGTGAAGAATAAGTTTGGTGTTCAAAGCATGCCAAGAAAGCATGGATGCAACTCAGAGCATGCTAGTCTTGGAGCTTTGAACAAAACTTTTTATCACAGTGCTCCAAACTAAGTTTGGTGTCACCCCAGGGTGCCACGAATATGCATATAAGGACGCACAGTTAGTTAGTTAGTTGGTGTTCATGAATAAACAACCTAATCCTTTTTCTTTACTATACTAGCCGTAAAGTTTAATTTTTATGATATTGAATTTTCTTATTTTATTTTTATAGGAAAAAGGAGAGGAGCATTGAAGGGGATTGATTGGACAATTAAATGAAAAAGGTTCGGCCACTCCATGAAGAGAAACTACACCCTTGTCTCAAGAAGGAATGCATTGGAAATTGTTGCCATGCAACATTGAAAAAAGGAGACCCTTGGAGACCGAACCAATAACCTTCATAAAGTGATGATCCTTATCCTTTCTCCATGCACAACCCTAACCGTCCATCAAGCAACCATTCCATCAATCCACACCCTCCACTCACTCATAATCTCCCTATATAAATGAGTCCTAGTGCATACCTACCCCTCACATTCAAATTCCCACTCTCCACACTTCACACTTTCGGCATCCAAAACCCCTTCATCACACCTCGTCTTAACCAACCAAATTCCTCGTCTATCCTTACCTTCCAATCCCCTCACACAGCAACTCAAATTCATGGCATCTTCAAGCTCCAAGAGGCAAAAGAGGAAGGAACCAATGGAGAACATTCCTTTCGATGAGAAGAGATTCAAAACTGCCTTCCATGAACAAGAATTTGAAAGGATTAAGATCAAGAAGATATTGCCTGAGTTAACCTTCCAAATCAATGAAGACGAGTGCCCACAGATTCGGGAGAAAATTGAACAAAGAGGGTGGCAAAGGCTCACTAATCCAGAGGGGAAGATCAATGCAAACCTCATCAAAGAGTTCTACGTAAATGTGGTTAGAGAAGACAAAACCAGGGCCCCAACCTTCAAAAGCTATGTAAGAGGAAAGGAGGTAGACTTCAGCCCAAATGCTATAACAAGAACTCTTCACTTGAAATCACCACATTTTGATGAGCTCAGTTATCATGCAAGGATAAGTAAGAGCCCTGACAATGATGAGCTCACAAAAATTGTGACTGACATCTGTGTTATAGCAGCTGATTGGGAGAGGTATGCAGATGGAAGACCCCGGTTCATTAAGAGGGACACAAGAAGGACAAGCAAGGAGGAGAGCATGGGCAACCACATGAGTAAAAGGTAGTGGAGTTCCTTCTTTGGTCCATCTTTCTCTATGCTTTAAATAAGGAAGATCTCGTATGAAATAGAACTTGCTTCCATGTTAGTTTGAACTTTTTTTATTTTGTCTTTTAAGCTTTTTGTTGAATAGGTCTATGCTTGCTGGTCTTTATGACACTGCATCCTTACTTTGCTTATTTGTATGGTTGTCCCTTTGAATCAAATGAAAAGAGAATGAGTGTTTTGCAAAAGACCAGAGTGGAGTGCATACTATGGAGTAAGTTCCTGAGTTTGTGGTGTGGTCATAAGTTAGCTAAGTTGGTTCAATCACAAGGTGGGAAGACAACTATCTGTCCTAAATCATATGCTTTGAACACACCCCATGAGACTAGCTAAATAACAAGATCCTAATAAGAAAAAGGGAAAGAACAATAAAGGTTGAAAAATAAAAGAAAAAGAGTAAGCAATAAGGCTAGGCACCAATGGTTTTAATCTTGAGGCATGTGTCTGTGCTGCTCCTGTGTGAGGGATCTACTTGGATGAATAAGCTCTTAGGGGTGCCTTATCACTTGGTAACTTGGGTTAACTAACTCGGGATTATCACCTGAAAGTCCACTATCAAGAGTAACCTTCACTATAGAGCATTTAGTAACCCAAAGAGGTACTGGACACCAAAATCTCAAGAAAAGAAAATAAATAAACTATATGCCTGTGGTGTGTACGTATGGGGGAAAGAGACTTGAGGGAGTAAGTCCTTAGGGTTGTCTTAACACCTAGCACCTTGAACCAACTGGTTCAGGAGTGTTGGCTGAAAGCTTATCTTAAAGAGTCGCCCCTTACAGAGCACTTATCCTAAGAACACAAATAAGCCCTGAAATAACAATAAAAGGATCAATGAATAAAAGTCTCATGGATGCAATCACAGTGAGTATTCTAGAATATGATAAAGGTCTGAAAGCCAGTAAAGGACTGAATCTAAGTTGCTATGCATGAAACCACCATAAAACTAGGGACATGACCTCCACAAGAATGACTCATTTCTCTTGGCATTCCATTCATCATTCTCTTGTTCCAGTACTTGCTTAGGGACAAGCAAGCTTTAAGTTTGCTAAAGCAAGGAAGAACCACGTTAGCAGCCACGTTAATCTAATTAATGTAACTCCTAACGTGGAATGGGAGTAACTTGCAAAGTTAATGAGAAAAGTAATCGCCAATAATGCTCTCGAAGCCATCGTTAAGAGTGTTAAGAGTCACGTTAACTAAGTTAACGTGAACTCTAACATGAAGGAAAGGAAATGGAGCCAACGTTAGTGACACTTACCTTTGTCACTAACGTTGGACCAAGCTCATAAGTGGCCACGTTAGTTGCCACGTTAACTTAGTTAACGTGGCCTCTAACGTTAAGAAGTAAAAGGCAAGCCAACGTTAGTGACATTCAATTTTGTCACTAACGTTGGCCAAGTCACAATAAGCCACGTTAACTCCCACGTTAACCTAGTTAACGTGGAAGCTAACGTGAAGAAAGTAGGTGATCGACAACGTTAGTGACACCAAACATTGTCACTAACGTTGGGATTAACCCACACAAGCCCCAATAAGCCACGTTAACTCCCACGTTAACCTAGTTAACGTGGACTCTAACGTGAGAAATAGGGGCACATTGGAACGTTAGTGACAAAGGTAAGGGTCACTAACGTTCTCGAAGGTTGGCAAGGCTACGTTAAAAGAGCCACGTTAACTAAGTTAACGTGGACTCTAACGTAGGAAAGGGGGAGACTTCTCAACGTTATTGGGAAAGATAAGTCCCAATAACGTGTGCGAAGGACAAAGAGGCAACGTTAGTAGCAACGTTTGTGCCACTAACGTTGGAGTTAACGTGGCTCTTACTTTGGTGAGGAACGTTAGTGAAAAAGGTGATTGTCACTAACGTTCTCGAACCCACATTTCCACTTAAACGTTAACACCACTAACGTCCTGAGCTAAAGTCTCTTCCCATTTCACACTTTCTCTCTGCAAGTAAAACTAAGCCCAATGAAGAAGATACCTGCTTCAAACTCAAGATCCAAAGGCCCATACCCAAGACTTGAAGAGCCAACTAGAAGATCATAAGAGTAGTATATATAGGAGTAGCTTTGAATTAAAATGGGAGTTGGAAATTATAGGGAGCCTCTTGGCATAGAACTACTCTCTATATTTTACTTTCTCTGCACTTCTAGTTTCATTATGTATTCTCAATCTTTGTTTTCATTTTCCAGAGCTATGAACAACTAAACCCCTTTGATTGGGTTAGGGAGCTCTGTTGTAATTTGATGGATCAATACTAGTTTTCATTATTCTTCTTCTATTTTTTCTCTTGATTTTACTTGAAAGCTTTCGATCTTCATCCAATTGGGTAGTTATCTTGGAAAAGAAGCTATTCAAACTTGGATCTCTTCTAAACCTTGAAAGAGGAATGAAGAGATCATGCTAGAAATGCTTTCTCATGCTGGACCAAATTGGGATTGGATGGATATGTGACTATAATCCTCTCAACACTTGATTTGGAAAATGCATGTGGTATAATCAGTGACCATACTTCATCTCTTCTCATGAGCAATTGACCAAGGATTGATCAAGATTTGAGAGATTGAATTACAAGGAATTGTAATTCGATCACTTAAGATTGCCAAGGAGATCAAAGAGTGCATTGATTGAGGAAGAGATGAAAATGAAATTGATCCGGAGAATGCAACATCTCCTGAGCCCAATGAACTCCCCATTTCTGATCTTACCCATTCTCTTTAATTTCTGTCATTTACTTTTATGAGCACTTACCCCATTCCCATTTAAGATTCTGCAATTTACTTTCCGTCATCTACATTCAGCTCTTTATTTCTAGCATTTACTTTTCTGTTATTTACTTTCCCGCGATTTAATTTTCTGCAATTCTCAACTCAAATTCTGATTCGCTCAACTAGAACATTCCTCTAATTAAAGTTGCTTGATCAATCAATCCCTGTGGGATTCGACCTCACTCTATTGTGAGTTTTTACTTGACGACAAATTCGGTACACTTGCCGAAGGAAATTTGTTATGAGATAAGTTTTCCGTGCATCACATACCAATATTAACCACTACACATTACCACCACAACACTCACCCTTTCAACCTTAGACACCCCACGACCACCCAATCTCACAAGACTCTCAGAGGATCACCAACTTAAAGATCTTAATAGAGAGAATGATGAAACACCAAGAGGAAGTAAGTAAAGAGCAAGAAGCCTTAATCAGAGGATTTGAGAGGCAAATGGCACAACTGGCTAAGCACCTTGCAGAAATGGCTAAGGAGAAGGCAATTACGTCCCCCAGAGCCACTGAAGACAACCTGAAAGACAATGAGAAAGTTTCCAGGTGTGAGAAATGGAAAGCGATCATAGAGGCAAGTGAGAAGAGGGCTACGGGAAAAGAAACAATCATCAAGGAAAAGCCCACAGTAAGAGGAGAAAACGAAAGGTAACAGAAGCCTCAGCTTCCATGATCAAAGGATGAAGGATGTCAAGCTAATGACAATAAAAGAGCGCTTGTTGGGAGGCAACCCAACGTGAGGTAGTTATCTTTTCATAGCAAGTTTAATAAAAAAGGGTCAATTAGTTTTTTCTATACTGCAAGAAGCTAAGTTTGGTGTTGCACACCAAAACAATATAAGGGAGAACGAAGGATTCTAAGTTTAGTGTTCCACCAAAATTTCATCATAAAACATATTCTCACTTTCTGCATAATGCTAGCTTCAAGCATTTAGATAAACTAGTTAACTATTCTACTGTTTCCTAAGTTTTCAGTTTTATTGCTTTTGAAAAAGAAAAAGAGTTTCACACATGGTTAATCTGATGCATGAGAACCATTGGCAAGGTACTAAGTTTGGTGTTTGGTGCACGAAATTGTGATCTCAGGCAACGGCATCAAAAACTATGTACGCACGTCTTAATAAATTGTTTTTCATTCACAACTTCGATACAACTAACCAGCAAGTGCACTGGGTCGTCCAAGTAATAAACCTTACGTGAGTAAGGGTCGATCCCACGGAGATTCTTGGTATGAAGCAAGCTATGGTCACCTTGTAAATCTCAGTCAGGCGGATATCAAAAGGTTATGGAGTTTTCGAAATTAAATAATAAGTAAACATAAAATAAGGATAGAAACACTTATGTAATTCATTGGTGAGAATTTCAGATAAGCGTATAGAGATGCTTTCGTTCCTCTGAACCTCTGCTTTCCTACTATCTTCATCCAATCAGTCTTACTCCTTTCCATGGCTGGCTTTATGTAAGGACATCACCGTTGTCAATGGCTACTTTTAATCCTCTCTGGAAAATAGTCCGATGCGCTGTCACTGCATGGCTAATTGTCTGGAGGCATCACCCTTGTCAATGGCTGCATCCTATCCTCTTGTGAAAATGGTCCAAATGCTCTCTCACAGCACGGCTAATCATCTGAGGTTCTCGATCATACTGGAATAGGATTCACCCTCCTTTTGCGTCTGTCACTACGCCCAGTACTCACGAGTTTGAAGTTCGTCACAGTCATTCAATCCCAGAGTCCTACTCAGAATACCACAGACAAGGTTTAGACTTTCCAAACTCTCACGAATGTCGCCATCAATCTAGCTTATACCACGAAGATTCTGATTAAGAGATCCAAGAGATACTCATGCAATCTAAGGTAGAACGGAAGTGGTTGTTAGGCACGTGTTCATAGGGAATGATGATGATTGTCACGTTCATCACATTCAGGTTGAAGTGCGAATGAATATCTTAGAAGCGGAATAAGTTGAATTGAATAGAAAAATAGTAGTACTTTGCATTAATCTTTGAGGAACAGCAGAGCTCCACACCTTAATCTATGGAGTGCAGAAACTCTACCGTATGAAAATACATAAGTGATAATGGTCCAGGCATGGCCAAATGGCCAACCCCCATGAAAGTCTAAGATCGCATAAAACTAATCAAAGATGTCTAATACAATAGTAAAAAGTCCTATTTATACTAAAGTAGTTACTAGTGTTTACAGAAGTAAGTAATTGATGCATAAATCCACTTCCGGGGCCCACTTGCTGTGTGCTTGGGCTGAGCTTGAATGTTACACGTGTAGAGGTCAATCTTGGAGTTGAACGCCAGTTTGTAACGTATTTCTGGCGTTCAACTCTGGCTTGTGACGTGTTTCTGGCGTTTAACTCCAGACAGCAGCGTAGAACTGGCGTTCAATGCCCTTTTACGTCATCTAAACTCAGCCAAAGTATAGACTATTATATATTTCTGGAAAGCCCTGGATGTCTACTTTCCAAAGCAATTGGAAGCTCGCCATTTTGAGTTCTGTAGCTCCAGAAAATCCACTTTGAGTGCAGGGATGTCAGAATCCAACAGCATCAGCAGTCCTTCTTCAATCTCTGAATCTGATTTTTGCTCAAGTCCCTCAATTTCAGCCAGAAAATACCTGAAATCACAGAAAAACATACAAACTCATAGTAAAGTCCAGAAATCTGAATTTAACATAAAAACTAATGAAAACATCCCTAAAAGTAACTAGATTCTACTAAAAACATACTAAAAACAATGCCAAAAAGCATATAAATTATCCGCTCATTAGTGTTCCCGCACCAAAGTAAGTTCAAAGGCCCACAAATAAATCATGCATGCTAAACATTTTTTTTAGTGCTTGGGGAACAAGCAACTTTCAATATCACTGCAGAGCACCATACAATCTTTTGGAAAGATTAAGCATCATCAATCAAAGAGATGAAAGAGGAATGTGAAGACCAGCAATGATGATGATGAGGAGGAGGACAGCAAGTAAATTCCAAAAGGTTGTATTGTTCAGTGATTATTTTATATCAGATACTGCTATGATTGAAAGTAATATAATACCCCTGCCTGTCTGCATAGTATAGTTTTTCTGTAATTCAATAATCAAGATGCTTGATCATTTACAACCCTGTACTCTCCAAACTTGTTTGCACTCAATATTTCAAAAATGCATCACATGAAAGTTCTTTGAAAAGAAGAATTGAGGAATTAAACAATTTTGAGGCAAGCAAAAGATTAGGAGAAGTGGTGGTTCTAGTTGTGTGATTATGCATTGAGGTTGCTTGCTTATGAAAACTTGCATGGGAGCTCATAGGCAGGACATAGAGTTCAAAGAAATATTGTGGAGATTTTCAAACATTTATTGATCCAAGAAGCAGCAGACAAAAGAAAATAAAGAAAATATAAAAATAAAAAGACCATGGCCCAAGGCTCTGAGCATCAATTACTAGACAGAAAAGAAGAAAGAAACAAGAACTCAAAGAGTTATTATCCTAGTAAATGCTTGTGGTCGAATTGTGTCAAAGAGAGAGGCTTGAGCAAGTAAATCCTAAGGGGTGCTTCAACACCTAATACCTTAAAACCAACTGGTTTAGGAGTATTGATTGAAAGCTTATTTAAAGAGCCGCTTTGAGACATGACACTTAGAGTCAAGGCCAAAGCACAAGAACTATAAGCTGCTTCAAGGTGATTACCTATAGAGAGATCTCCATGATATCATTTGGATGAAAGTCCTAAGACCTAAGACTTCCAAGATGTAGGGACTAGTAAGCACTGAAGCCCTTGCATGAGCATATAATTTAGAGTTCACCCCACCGTCACTTAATCACTTCACTCACAGGATAGCACATGTTATTCTTTAAATCCATTCTGATTGAAAGAACCTTTGAGCATAATTCTTTTCTTGCTTGGGGACAAGCAAGTTTTAAGTTTGGTGTTGTGATGACAGGTCATCTTAGCCTAGTTTTACTAGTCTTTTTCTTTGATTTTCAATAGGTTTTATGCACTTTCTTGGGCCACAAGTAAGTCAATTGGGTGGAATTTCATGTTTCCTTAGATTCAATCAACCATGGATGAATTGATGCATTCTCATGAGTTTTTGTATCATAATTACTTGAATTTCAAGAAGAAGAAGAACTCTCATGATTATAGCATAGCTTTGATACAATTGTTGATTGATGATAGGTGGAAAGAGGTTTGGAAGAAGGTTGAAGAAAAGGGGATAGCAAGGGGCAAGAAGAGGCACTCACATTTGAGATCAAGTTTGCCTTAAACTTGGATTCAAACGTGAGGAAGAGTGCAACCACACCCTGGAGGCAAGCCAATGTTTGCGCCGACGTTTGCCTCAAACGTGAGGTCAAACGTTGGCGCCATCAGAGCAAGAAAGATCACCCCTGGAGCTTGGCAACGTTTGCGCTAACGTTTGCCTCAAACGTGAGGTCAAACGTTGGCCACCTTTTAGCATGGAAGAGCACCCCTGTTTGATGGTTTAATTGAGTCACGTTTGCGCCAACGTTTGCCTCAAACGTTAGGCCAAACATTGGCTAGAAGAGCTGCTTGGGAAGGGCCACGTTTGAGCTAACGTTTGACCTCAAACACTGGCTCAAACGTGGATGACAGCAACTTGGCCGAGCTGCATAATGTCACACACGAAGACGTTTTAGTCAACGTTTGCCTCAAACGTTGACTCAAACGTGAATGGTTCATGGTCCGGTTTACAAGTAGATTTCTTCCCAACACCAAGAGCAATCAACAGAGGCTATTATCAACCCAATTCCATCAAGACCAAGGGCCCAATTCAAGGCTTGAAGACCATTAGAAGAGAGTGTATAAATAGATTAGAATTTAAGTTTTTCGGAAAGCTTCCCTTTTTTAGAATTTTTAATACTTACAGTAGAGAGCTCATCTTTACATTTTGAGTTGTTGCTTTTAGAATTTGAGAGTTCCTGGGAAGGAGAATTGAATTCTCTTCCTCTGGGTTGTTTTTGCTTTCTTTTCTACACACTTTGTTTAAATCTTAGGGGTTTGGAGAATTGAAGAAATCCTGTTTCAATCTCACCCTCAGATCTCTCTGTTTGATTTACTGCACTCTTTGAGAAATCAATATTTGAATTCCTTTCTTCTACTGCTTGATATTTACTTTTCTTGCAATTGAATTCTAAATTTGGATCTAGGAAGGCATTGAGATCTAGACTTGGTTATCTAGTCTCTTGGGTCCTGAGATCTGGAGTTATCATTTTATTTTCTCTGTTGAATGCTTTTCAAGTTCATTTACATTTCTATTTTAGATCCGGTTCAATTCAAGTCATCTTCTACTCTTCTATGTGTTGAGATTTATTGTTCTTTTGTTTAATTCTTGCAATCCCACATCCCTGACCCATTAAGAACAAACCACATGTTCTCAGTAGGGAATGGGAATGCCATAAAAGTAATGAAATAGAATGCAAATAATTAACATACTCAAGGAAACTATATTTTTATCAAATTCTTATGAAAATACTATTCTTGGTTTTACTTTAACTACTGATTTACCTCTTCCAAAGAAAATCTCTAAGCTCAAGACAAATTCCAAAATATAAAATTGGTCACATTAAGCATTTCTTAACCACACAATTAATTTTCAATCACAACATCAATTCTTACTCATCATCAAACATTCACCAACTAATAGCACTAACAAAAGATTCAATTCAACACACAAACAAGTCACAGCAAGGCAAACAGCATAATCATAGGGAAGTACAACGAGCAAACCCAATCAAATGCAGATGCGCAAACAAGGATGATGCATGTCTAGCCCTAGCTCAGGTAATGAGCTCATTTGTCGGTTACATACCCGCTCCCGACGTTACCCGGAGTCCTCTGACCAGGTAAGGCTTCCCTGTTGGCAATGGCCCTCGCAAGAGTCCTTTGACTTGTGAGGCAAACCACTGCAAGAGTCCTTTGACTTGTAAGACGGCATTAGCAACCCACTGCAAGAGTCCTTTGACTTGTAAGACGGCACTAGCAACCCACTGCAAGAGTCCTTTAACTTGCATGGCGAAGCTACTTAACTTATATCTACCCAACACACTCTCTGTAAGAGTCCTTTGACTTACAGGAGTATACACACACTCTCACTGTAAGAGTCCTTTGACTTACAGGAGTATATGCTAGTCGTGTGTTCTCGATACCTCTGTAAGAGTCCTCTGACTTACAGAATAGCATTATAGCTAAGTATCCCAGGAAAGCACTCTCAGTGGTCATACCACCATCTATCTAACTACCTTCACGCAGTAGATCACTTTCACATTCTTATTCAGTACCTCTTTCTTTCTCTGTTCAATCATACTATACAAACTTTACATCTTTCACTTTTGCAATATCTTGGCTCAAGCCATTTCTCTTTACCATTCGTTCATAAAAATCTCAATCATCAATTCAGTTCATAATCTCTGCTATGGCAATCTTGAGTCAAGCCAACTTTAAAACTTTCTTTCATTTTAGTTCTCTATCGAAGACTCAAGAAAATCATTTATTTTTTTTAAATTCATTAAACACTTTTCAAAACATAACCTTTCATTAGAAGTAATCAAATAAAACTCTTTCTCAAGTTTACCAACTTCACAAAGATTCAAAAATCATCTCTCTTTCTATTCAAATTCAAATATTATTATTTCACCAAGTTTCTAAAAAGGTAATTCTTTATTTTAAGCCCAAAACATAACTCTTTCTATATTGAATCAAATTCAAAACATAATTTCTTTCTTAAATAATTCAAGTTCGAAACATAAACCTTTCCTTGGTAATTCAAATTCAAAATATTATAATTCTTTTCTTAACTAAATAAAACTCAAATAATATGATTATCGAAGTTCAAATCTTCTAAAATAACTTCTCAAATAAAATCTCAGATTTTATAAAATTTCGGCAGCACCTCCCCTAAAACTCGGACTTAGCCACCTTTACGGGTTCCCTCTTTCTCAACAAATCACCAGCCCTTTTATCAACAGCTTTCACAACAACAGAATCTCAGTAATCATTTCATCATAAATCAGTTTAACAATCGACATCCTAACAATAATTAAAATCAGAGTTTCCATAAACCGTCCTTTAAAGGTAGATCAGTCCAGCCTCCAGAATTCATAACTAATATTCCAAACACCATCCTTTCATATTTCTAGTTATTTTTAAAGTTCTTTAGTTATTAGCAAAGTTACCATTTTATTCTAAAGATCACACTTTAGGAAAATATTTCAGTAATCATCCTCCAATCCTTTAACCATTCTCAAAATCAACTCTAGTTAACCTTAAATCAACAATAACAACCAAATTAAGAAATCAATATAACCCGAAATTTAGGTAACAAGCATAGCCTCAAACCAAAATCAACCTCATCGATTTATCGCTTACAACAATGAAACCAGTCACAATCACAGCCAAGTCAGAATCAATAAATCAGGACACAGAAAATTTGTCTAACCATTAATAAATTATTTATATACTCTTAAAGTTTACTATATTATCTCAGAAAATCACAGGTTCTCAAAACAGTTTAATCCCTTAGTTCCAATCCTTCAATAACCACCAAAACCAATCTCAACTAGTCACAAGTAAACTTCACAGTCGTTCCCATACATCAAATATCCAATTCAACATCAAACAAGACAATAATTCACTCAAAATCCGAATCTCAACCAATTCATCGCAGAATCAATAATTCAGTCACATTTCACAACCGCATCTAATTTCAATTATAATTCAAAGTAACCACAACCACATTCAATTCTAATCATAATTCAAAATAATCACTTCAACTAACTATTCTCAAACATATTTCAAACAATTCACATCAATTAATCAACTCTTAATCATTATTAACTATTTGCAATTATCCAAATAACTTTGTAGGCATTATAAATTAAAAACGTTAAATCCCCTACCTCAAAGTCGAAACTCATGGAAATCACTAAACCCAGCAGCTCTGTTGGCAGTTCTAACATCCGTTCTGCTCTCTTAGCAGCTACCATGATGATTCTGGGCAGCTCCAATGATGGTGAAAGGTCTCAGCTTCAGCCAAGCAGCAGCAGTAACAATTCAGAGTAAAGCCAAAGCAACATCAACTCTAGCAGCGGTAGTGGTGCTCTTCTCGGATTCCAAAAATAGGGGCAGAGCTCAGTGACAGTTACAGGTTCTTTCCCCACCATCATGTTTCTCCTAACGGCAGACACAACAGCGGCGGCAGCAACTTCCACTGGCAGCGGCTCGGACAGCAGCGGCAGGAGTGGCTTCAACAGCAACGCCTAGGCGCAACAATGGCGCGGTGGCGACGCAGCAGAGGCTCTCTCCTCTCCTGGGTTTTGCTCGGTTCCTCCTTCCACCGTGAACAGCGTCGACGGCGTCCCTCTTCGTCGGCAATAATAACGGCAGCGGTGGCGAGGTAGGCTGGACGAGATGCAACTCCGTTCACAGTGCGTGGGTGTGTGACGGAAGGAGCATGGGCTGAGCAGGTGTGGTGTTCTGAGTGTGTGTGTGTCGCAGCAAAACTAAGGGAGAGAGGGTGAGTTCGTGTGTGTTTGTTCCGTTGAAGGAGGAGGGTAAGGCTGCATCTGTTAGGGTTAGGAATTGGGAAAATTAGGGTTTCTGAATGAATTTGGGGATTTTGGGATTTAGGGTTAGAATACAAATCTCTATTATTTTTCTTTCTCTGAAACTTTAATTTCAATTTATAAAATAATTAATTATAATAAAAATTGTACATAAATATTAATTGACTTAAACTTAAAGTATTTATAAATATCAATCTAATCATTTCTAATAAAATAATTTCTAGGAGTTCAAATTAATAACATAATTCATTTAAAATAGAATTTATTTAAATTAAATTATACAATTCTTTCTTATTTTTCAATTACCAAAATTTTTATTTCAATCATACCAAATATCTAATAAAGTTTATATAAAAATTCTAATTAATTTAAACTTCAATTATCATGAAACTCTATTTAATAACCTTTAGCAAAATAATTTTCTTAAAATAAATCACAAATAACTAATTATTTGATTTTCAAAAACTAGGGTTGTTACATTCTACCCACCTTAGAAAAATTTTCGCCCTCGAAAATTGCTAGAATAAGATAAGTTCAAACTGAAATCAAAGAAAGCAGAATATATAGACAAAAGTATAGGCATTGTCAAGGATGAATATTCAAAGAATTATGTAAGCAATCAGATTCATAGGCAAGTAAAGGTGTACAAGAATGACAAGGTATGGTTGGGAAACAATCAAATCACATTCTAAAAAGAAAATTCAAACTAGAGAATTCCAATGAAAGCAATGAAGAAAAAAATGGCACGAGTTCATGTGGCACGAATAAAGATTATACGTCAAATCGAAACCAATTCCATAACTTCTAACGCTCCCAAACCCCGTGAATCGCATTACCTATTACTTCTATTTTGTCTATGATAACCTGTTAGTGTTGCCATGTACATAAATCATAAGTATTAAGTTGGCCAGACCTAATACCATGAGGCATGCAATGGTAGACTAACAGCGTTAATCATCAGACAGTCATGCATATAGAACTCAAACTCTTGTTATCAGAACAAGTCACAAAGCATGACAGACACTCAGAGTATGCAATGAAGCATAGTCAGTCCATTCCCAAGGCTCTAACAGGAACGAACTGCTCTGATACCATTTGTAACGACCCAACTTCCAGAACGTCATGATCGTACCGAAAGTAAGGCATTACCAACCTGCTTTTCTTTATTAACTATTTACTATTGAGCCTTTAGTTCGATATCGCGATTTAGTTTTATAGAAAATTCCAGAAAATTTTGTTTTTGATAATCAAAATCATATATCAAGCATTTCAAAGTAATAATAATCACATAATTATTAATAATAATATCTGTCATACAAAAGATTTCAAATAAAACTCAGATACAAATCCTATCCCTCTGTGTAAAATATAAATCTTAAGCAATAAGGGCGAGGGAACTCTATGAAAGCAAATTAACTCACACTTAACTCATAAATAAATTCTATAATCGCCCCAGCTTCACACTGTGTCTTCGAACCTGTGTCACTGAAAGGGTGGAAAATTTTGGGGTGAGAACAAACCACACGTTCTCAGTAGGAAATAGGAATGCCGTAAAAGTAATGAAATAGAATGCAAATAATTAACATACTCAAGGAAACTATATTTTTATCAAACTCTTATGAAAATACCATTCTTGGTTTTACTTTAACTACTTATTTACCTCTTCCAAAGAAAATCTCTAAGCTCAAGACAAATTCCAAAATATAAAATTGGTCACATTAAGCATTTCTTAACCACACAATTAATTTTCAATCACAACATCAATTCTTACTCCTCATCATCATACATTCACCAACTAACAGCACTAACAAAAGATTCAATTCAACACACAAACAAGTCACAGCAAGGCAAACAGCATAATCACAGGGAAGTACAACGAGCAAACCCAATCAAATACAGATGCGCAAACAAGGATGATGCATGTTTAGCCCTAGTGCAGGTAATGAGCTCATATGTTGGTTACATACCCACTCCCGACGTTACCCGAAGTCCTCTGACCAGGTAAGGCTTCCCTGTTGGCAATGCCCCTCGCAAGAGTCCTTTGACTTGTGAGGCAAACCACTCCAAGAGTCCTTTGACTTGCAGGGCGGCACTAGCAACCCACTGCAAGAGTCTTTTGACTTGCATGGCGGAGCTAGTTAACTTATATCTGCCCAACACACTATCTGTAAGAGTCCTTTGACTTACAGGAGCATACACACACTCTCACTGTAAGAGTCCTTTGACTTACAGGAGCATACACACACTCTCACTGTAAGAGTCCTTTGACTTACAGGAGTATATGCTAGTCGTGTGTTCTCGATACCTCTGTAAGAGTCCTCTGACTTACAGAATAGCATTATAGCTAAGTATCCAAGGAAAGCACTCTCAGTGGTCGTACCACCATCTATCTAACTGCCTTCACGCAGCAGATCATCACATAATCATTCTCATTATTCATCATCACTTTCACATTCTTATGCAGTACCTCTTTCTTTCTCTGTTCAATCATACTATACAAACTTTACATCTTTTACTTTTGCAATATCTTGGCTTAAGCCATTTCTCTTTACCATTCGTTCATAAAAATCTCAATCATCAATTCAGTTCATAATC
Organism: Arachis ipaensis; assembly: GCF_000816755.2. NCBI lineage: Eukaryota > Viridiplantae > Streptophyta > Magnoliopsida > Fabales > Fabaceae > Arachis > Arachis ipaensis. The sequence goes on from NC_029793.2 coordinate 65,925,589, forward strand.
TCTGCTATGGCAATCTTGAGTCAAGCCAACTTTAAAACTATCTTTCATTTTAGTTCTCTATTAAAGACTCAAGAAAATCATTTATTTTTTTTAAATTCATTAAACACTTTTCAAAACAAAACCTTTAATTAGAGGTAATCAAATAAAACTCTTTCTCAAGTTTACCAACTTCACAAAGATTCAAAAATCATCTCTCTTTCTATTCAAATTCAAATATTATTATTTCACCAAATTTCTAAAAAGGTAATCCTTTATTTTAAGCCTAAAACATAACTCTTTCTATATTTAATCAAATTCAAAACATAATTTCTTTCTTAAATAATTCAAGTTCGAAACATAAACCCTTCCTTGGTAATTCAAATTCAAAATATTATAATTCTTTTCTTAACTAAATAAAACTCAAATAATATGATTATCGAAGTTCAAATCTTCTAAAATAACTTCTCAAATAAAATCTCAGATTTTATAAAATTTCGGCAGCACCTCCCCTAAAACTCGGACTTAGCCACCCTTACGGGTTCCCTCTTTCTCAACAAATCACCAGCCCTTTTATCAGCAGTTTTCACAACAACAGAATCTCAGTAATCATTTCATCATAAATCAGTTTAACAATCGACATCCTAACAATAATTAAAATCAGAGTTTCCATAAACCGTCCTTTAAAGGTAGATCAGTCCAGCCTCCAAAATTCATAACTAATATTCCAAACACCATCCTTTCATATTTCTAGTTATTTTTAAATTTCTTTAGTTATTAGCAAAGTTACCATTTTATTCTAAAGATCACACTTTAGGAAAATATTTCAGTAATCATCCTCCAATCCTTTAACCGTTCTCAAAATCAACTCTAGTTAACCTTAAATCAACAATAACAACCAAATTAAGAAATCAATGTAACCCAAAATTTAGGTAACAAGCATAGCCTCAAACCAAAATCAACCTCATCGATTTATCGCTTACAACAATGAAACCAGTCACAATAATAGCCAAGTCAGAATCAATAAATCAGGACACAGAAAATTAGTCTAACCATTAATAAATTATTTATATACTCTTAAAGTTTACTATATTATCTCAGAAAATCACAAGTTCTCAAAATAGTTTAATCCCTTAGTTCCAATCCTTCAATAACTACCAAAACCAATTTCAATTTTTTATATACTCTTAAAGTTTACTATATTATAATTCAAAGTAACCAAAACCACATTCAATTCTAATCATAATTCAAAATAATCACTTCAACTAACTATTCTCAAACATATTTCAAACAATTCACATCAATTAATCAACTCTTAATCATTATTAACTATTTGCAATTATCCAAATAACTTTGTAGGTATTCTAAATTAAAAACGTTAAATCCCCTACCTCAAAGTCGAAACTCACGGAAATCACTAAACCCAACTGCTCCGTTGGCAGTTCTAACATCTGTTCTGCTCTCTTAGCAGCTACCATGATGATTCTGGGCAGCTCCAATGATGGTGAAATGTCTCAGCTTCAGCCAAGCAGCAGCAGTAACAATTCAGAGTAAAGCTAGAGCAACATCAACTCTAGCAGCGGCAGTGGCGCTCTTCTCGGATTCCAAAAACAGGGGCAGAGCTCAGTGACAGTTACAGGTTCTTTCCCCACCATTATGTTTCTCCCCACGGCAGACACAACAGCGGCAGGAGTGGCTTCAACAGCAACGCCTAGGTGCGACAACGGCGCGGTGGCGATGCAGCAGAGGCTCTCTCCTTTCCTGGTTTTCGCTCGGTTCCTCCTTCCTTCGTGAACAGCGTCGACGGCGTCCCTCTTCGTCGGCAATAATAACGGCGGCGGTGGCAAGGCAGGCTGGACGAGATGCAACTCCGTTCACAGTGCGTGGGTGTGTGACGGAAGGAGCATGGGCTGAGCGGGTGTAGTGTTCTGAGTGTGTGTGTGTCGCGGGAAAACTAAGGGAGAAAGGGTGAGTTCCTGTGTGTTTGTTCCGTTGAAGGAGGAGGGTGAGGCTGCATCTGTTAGGGTTAGGAATTGGGAAAATTAGGGTTTCTGAATAAATTTGGGGATTTTGGGATTTAGGGTTAGAAATTAGGATTTTATAAAAGAATATGGATAGATATGAATAGATATTTTGATAAAATTGGAGGGTAGGATAATTTTAAAATCAAATATACTCTCTTAAAATTATTTAGGAACATTATTTATCAACATATTGCTAAGTTCAATCAATTATTTCTAATTTACATTATAAAATGAACAAGTTAATTATATTTTGTAAAGTACAATTTAAATTCAAATATCAATTTTCTAGATTAAATCATACAAATTTCTATTATTTTTCTATCTCTAAAACTTTAATTTCAATTTATAAAATAATTAATTATAATAAAAATTGCACATAAATATTAATTGACTTAAACTTAAAGTATTTATAAATATCAATCTAATCATTTCTAATAAAATAATTTCTAGGAGTTCAAATTAATAACATAATTCATTTAAAATAGAATTTATTTAAATTAAATTATACAATTCTTTCTTATTTTTCAATTACCAAAATTATAATTTCAATCATACCAAATATCTAATAAAGTTTATATAAAAATTATAATTAATTTAAACCTCAATTATCATGAAACTCTATTTAATCACCTTTAGCAAAATAATTTTCTTAAAATAAATCACAAATAACTAATTATTTGATTTTCAAAAACTAGGGTTGTTACAGCTAGCACCCTCACCGACGCGCCAGCGCACCTTGCGCGCGCGCGCCGGTTGCGCGAGTCAGTTTAATACCTTCGCGCCCTGCCCTGTTTTTCTTTCTCTCAACCCTTTCTCTTCCTTAGTTTCTTTTTGTTTTCATCCATCATTTCCCTTCTCTTCTTCTTCTTCCACAATCCACCACCACTATCTCCGGCCACTCACTAGTGACAACCACTCTTTTCCGGTAGCACTACACTTCTCCTATTTTCTCTCTCATCTTCACAAAAGAAGATTCAACCTTGTTCCTTCATACTCATCAAGGTTTTGCTTCTTCCATTCCTTTACTTCCATTTTTCCTTGCATTGTTTCTTCTAATTAGATGCTTCTTATTGCTTTACCTAGTTTCTCTTTTACTTGCATAATGATATTTCTTGCTCTTTGTTTGCTTATTTTTCCTTTTTCCTTATTTCTCCATGGATGTTGAATTTGAGCTTAATTTGCATTAATAGATCTTTTGTCATTCTTTCTCTAACCTTTGCCATTGTGTGATGTTTATGTGATGATTGATGTTCTATTTTGGGCTTTGAATTGGTTAGTATCTCATAATTGCTCATTGCTTGATTATTGCACGCCAAGTGTTCGAGGAAATGCACACATACCATTTTGGCTCCATTTAGCCTTATATTTTTCAATTGGTGCTCCCTCCTCATTCACTTACTTTCTCTTAAATGCATTGAGTCTAATTTATGTGCTTAAAGTTGATACTTGCCAATTAGATATTAATTGAACATGACTTGCTCTTTATTATAGATGCTTGAGACTACTCTTCTCATGCCATTGCATGCTTTACTTCCTCTTGCATCCCATGCTAAGTGTTATGACCCTTGATTTTACATTCACCATGGGCACCACAAGTCACTTGCATGTTTTCGCTAAATTGATTCTTGGGTTTAATGTTTTCCTTCCTTCTCCTCTTTTTTAGGATGGCCACCAAGAAAGGCAAGGAAAAAGCTCCAAGGAAACCAGCCACAAAAAGGGCACCCCAAAAGTCAAACTCTAAGGCACGCTCTTCATTAGGAGCCAAACCCCTATCTAAGAAAGGGAAGACACCCGCTCCTCTTGATGAGAATGACAAGGGCAAACCGGCGAAAAATTCTTCAAGGTTTCCCAACCGCTTCTGTGAACTTATGTTTCCCTCCATAGCTGTAAGGAACTATCATCCTGAGCATCTACTCGCTCCGCCGGACAAGGTCGCTCCTTATATTTTGCCCCGCATTGAACAGCGAGGATGGGAGTTTCTTTTGAGGAAACCAAGGGAAATCAACCTCTCTTGGGTGGAAGAATTCTACACCAACTACCATCTTCCCTCTCTTCAATCGGTGTACATGCGCCGGAAGCAAGTCTCAGTTTCAGAAGAGGCTATTCAGCAAGTGTTTAATGTTCTACCAGTGCCAAGTGACATGGATGGCTACCAAGAAGTCTTACGTCGGTGAGAGAAGTATGGATTCAATTGGGACTCGATTCTCCGAGTCATTGCTGAACCAGAAGCATCTTGGATTCATGGTCGACTGCGGATGAGGTCAAAGTCCATTGACACTCGCTTCCTCACTGTGGAAGCTAGAGCTTGGGCCTAGATCCTATCTCATTATGTGCTACCTAGCACCCACAAGTCGTCCCTCACAGCAGACCTCGCCTTGCTTGTTTGGTGTGTTCTCACGGAGAAGCCGGTGAACATTCCGCTTCTTGTCAAGCAAGCGATGAGTCAAGTTCATGACTGGGATAATTTGCCATTTCTAGCATTGGTATCTGACTTAGTTACTGCTGCGGGTGTTTCTTGGGAAGCCAAGGATAAGAAGATTATAGTTCCAGCTAAGGGCGATGTGGTCCCAAGAGGAAAATACCTACACCTTCCCAAGAACAAACCAAGCCTCGACATGGCCCCGCCACTTCTTTTTCCTTCTAGCTCATCATCACCACCACTGAGATCCACACATCAAAGGATAGAAGATCTTCACCGGAAGCTTGATAGATATAAGTGGCGCAACCACCGCCGATATACTTACATCAAGAAGCTTCTGCGTTGTGTTACCCCTAGCTTGGAAGAACCCGAAATGTTCACATCCACCTCAAACCCAAGTGATGGGAGCTCTGATGAAGGGGATAGTGAAAGTTCCGGTCCCAACCGTCCCTTGTGTATTATTCGTAGCACGGAGGACCGTGCTAATTTCTAAAGTATGGGGAGGTCGTTCGACCGATCTCCATGGGTAACACTCTCTTTTCCTCAATACCCATGGATTTATCTTTTGCTTAGAAGTTAATATATTGCATGTGTAGTTAGTTTTGCTTGTAAATACCCTTTGCATGATAGTTAGTTTCTATAGAGTTACTTGGTCAAAACAATAACTTCATTTCCAAGAAACTGTGTTTTGGGTGACCTACCAAAATTCTGAAAAATTTTTGCAGTAAACTTGCTTTAAGAATGTATTTTAGAACATAGTGATTGAGCTAAGAACACAAGCATGAAAGTTTTGAGCCTATTGCATGGTTACATCTTCTAACCATTATCTCCATTCTTGTGTGCATATCTCTCTCTCTATGATTGTGATTCTTGCTTTGTCTGATTCTATATGTCCATTGCTTTGTGTATGAATGCATTTACATGATTGAGGCCATCATGTCAATAGTCACTTTTCCCAAATGGCCTTAACCCTTTTATCTACCATTGCTAACCAATTTTGAGCCTATGATAAACTCCCTTTGTTCTTGAAAAGAGCACATTAACAACCCTAAGTGAAAGACCATGACTGTCCCTAAATTTGAATCCTTAATTAGCTTAGGTAAGGTAGGGTGTGTATCATTCAAATAGGAGGGTATACTTGGGAAATTCGGGTAGATATATAGGTGTGTAATTGTAGTGTAATTGAAAATTCTAGGATTTGAGAACATACTCATGTGTTGAATGATTAAACTGTATGTATTGAAATTTTGGTTCACAAAGAAACCTCAAGAAAAGGGGATATATAAAAAAAAAAAAGAAAGAAAGCAATGAAAGGGGATAAAAATGCCCCAAGATAAAGTAATAAAAACAATGCATATGGGTGTGAACTGAAAAGAATACATGAGTGTGCAAAAAGAAAAAAACTCAAGGGTAGCTAGGTAATGTATTGTAGTTTTATTGGTTGTTCTATGTGTCTAGTGGATCCTAGGTTGATCAAGGACTCAAATTTTAAGCCCACTTGATCATATACATCCTTACCTTCACCCTAGCCCCGTTACAACCCATGAATAAGACCTCATGATACTTGTAGGCATGCATCGAGTAACTGTTGATTGTTAGATGAAAGACAAATCTTGGAAAGCATGATTAGGAGAAGATTGAGTGACGAATCCTATACACTTGAGCGAATAGAGCGGATACACTTCCGGTGAGGGTTTGATGCTCAATGCTTGTTCCCGGCTTTCACAAGCGTTCGTTTAGCAAGTCATATGCACTCTTTAGTGGTATTCAATTTGGAGGGATTCATGAATTACATACTATTTTCACCCTATATGCTCACATGTATTCTCGGAGGATAGATTTACTCTTGACCAAGTAGGTAGATGATTTTACATTAGTTGCATGCATCCACTTAGGTAGTTTGCATTTCATAAACCCTTTCTCATCATGATCTTTGGTCTTTTTATTTTAAGCATGAGGACATGCTTGGTTTAAGTGTGGGGAGATTTGATAAACCCTGATTTTGTGGTTTATCTTGTGCTTATTTTGGGGGATTTTATCAACATTTCTCACCCTTATTCACAAGAAATGCATGATTTTGTGTTCACTTCCCAATATTGCTCCATGATGGAAAACATGCTTATTTCCCCTTAAAATGCCATATTTTAATTCTCTTCTATTGCCATTCGATGCCGTGATGTATTTGTTGAGTAATTTTAGGAATTATTGGGTAGGAATGACTTAGAAGAGAGGGAGAAAGCATGCATAAAAAGGGAGGAACATAAAGAATTAAAATCTTGGGAAAAGCAGCATCGGCGCGCTCGCGCACTCCACGTGCACGCGTGGACGGGATTGGCTGGAAGCGGCGCACAAGGATGGACGCATCCGCACGGATCAGAAAATTTCTATCGACGCGCACGCGCACTTGGCGCCAACGTGTGGATCACAAAAGCAATCGGCACGCACGCACGCATGACGCGCACGCGTGGAAAGCAGCACGTGACCTCATTAAAGAAAATCATGCCTGGTGATTTCTGAGGCTCATTAGGCCCAATTTCAAGCTGTTTCTACATGGAAAAGACCCAAGGATGCTAGGGGGAAGAAGGGGGATCACTCATTTTACACTAGGACATAATTTTTAGTTAGTTTGTGGTTGTTTTGTTATTCTAGAGGGAGAAACCCTTGTTCCTCTCTAGATCTAGTTTTATTTTGATCTTTCCTTGTTGATTTGTGACTTGGATCTTGTTAATTACTAGTTTTAATTGTTCAATTTGAATTCCTTGTTACAATTTTGCTTATATCTTGTGATAGTTTATGAATTCTTGTCAATTGTCATTTTATACCCATTTCATGAATGTTGTGAATCTTGACTTGTTGATGTTACATTGATGATTTCTATATTTAGCTTTTTTGTTTGGATGATCATATGTTGATAATTGTTAGTGGGTACTTGTAGATTTCAATTTAATTGCTATTTTGAACATGTCTTTTGTTAATGCTTATCAAGTGTTTGATGAATTGTTTACTTTGATTATGAAGTAGTCTTCTTTACTCTTGGCCTAGGTCAAGGGAATTGGGTAAACTTGAGTCATTGGGTCTAATGGATTTGATAATTTGGGAGCCCTAGGTGGTCAATTTGATACTCATTGACGCCAACCCACTACTAATCTAATTAGTAGGTAGGTTGGGACTTATGGGTTGATGTGATCAAAGCCATTTGACGTACTTCAAGTCTAGGAGTAGATATCACATACTTAAGACTTTGAGAGTAGACTTAATAAGCTTGGTTCCTCATAATTGTCAAGATATAGTCGTTAGACAAGGATGGTGGCCCCAATTCCCAAGCCTAGCCAAGAGTTGCTTTTATTATTCATATTTGAAAATCAATTTTCTCAACCAATTGCTTTAGTTGTAGTTACTTGTTTGGGTTATAATAGAATTAAGTGGAATGTTGTTTATTCATTGAAGTTGCTCATGTTTTGCTTAGTTAATTGAACTAGTTGTTGCATTTTAAGATTAGTTGCTTGTTAAGATTCCCATTTATTTTCATGCTCATAACTTACAACCCCGGATTTCTAACCAATGTTGAAGCACATGTTTGCCCATTCCTTGTGAGACGACCCGAGGTTTGAATACTTCGGTTATTTCTATTGGGGTTGAACTTGTGACAACCAGATCCCTCTTCTAAATTTGACCCCCGAGGATTGTTGTTGGTAGAGCTATACTTGCAACGCGACCTTATTGGAGAAAATCTTTACCAATACACCCTTGGAGCCCGTATCATTGATCCTCCCTATGCCAATTTTCTTTTGCCCATAGCGCTCAGTTGGAAGTTGCAATGTAGCGCTCCCTTGGTGTGAGGTTCCTTCTTCGAACCTTGGCTGTTTCACTTTGGGGGTGTCGTGGCTTGTTTTTTTCCTTGCATGAGGGCCCGAAAACGTTGCTTGTGTGAACGCTAGCGTTCAAATAATGAATGCTCTTCCTTGCTTAATATTCCCATGCTTGTAGCATTCCGTTACTTTAATGAACGCTAATGATCATTGCTTTAAGCTCTTATTCTATTCATTTCCAAATAATGCCAATGCATGATGGTATTAATTAAATGCATGCTTTACTTTAATTAATAAAGCCAATGTATTAACGTTTTTGTAATTTACATGCATTCTTCCATTGACTTTAATTAATAATGCATGCATTTCATTCATTCATTTAGCGTTTATTTCATTAGCATTATTGATTGAATGTTTCATGTATGAATGCTTTTATTTGTTTAATAATGCTAATGCGTTCATGCATTGCATAATTAAATGCATGCATACATAAGCATTAATGCATTAAATAGCTTGGTTATTAATTATTAATGCATACATAAGCATTAATGCATTAATGCATATTCCAAAGCTTCATGGTCATGAGCCACGCTTTTAAAAGCGTGGCCTAAGGTTCCAAAGCATGCTCAATCTTCAAAGAGTGCCCCAAAATTCTTCTTTTCTTTTTTTGAGCTGTTTTTGTGCTATTTTGCTTCTTTTTCCACTTATTTCCTACAAAATTTATAAAATCAAAAGATCAAGGAAATGTACCATTTAAGCACAAAAGAATGCAATATTTAAACACTAATTCTCAATTTCTTGTATGAAAAAGCATAGAAAAATATGACATGATGACATGTCATCACAGGGATTCCTGGATGAGTTCAAGCACAAGCCACCATAACAAGGGGCTCACCGAATGTCCAACTTAAGGACTATAACTAAAAGTGCTAGGTGGGAGACAACCCACCATGGTATAATCGTTCCTTTTTTATTCTTAATCTTATTTTATTTTATTTTTACTAGTGTTCATCCATAATTTCTGCATATTCACCTGCATTAAGCATTTTGCATTCTGCATACACATAAAAAAAAGGGGCAAATCACGCGTGTGTGCAGGCCACGCATGGGCGTCAATAGCAATCTCGCTCCCCCATCCAACGAACAGAAAGTTGTGATGGAATTGTGCGGCTGGTGTGCTCTGTGCACAATTCAACCCACGCATACGCGTCTATGACGCGTGTGCGTCATCTGCCACAAGGGAAATCCACGCGTACGCGTCAAGCACGCGCACACGTGGATAGGGAAATCGGCGTAAATAGTATTTTAGATAGAAAGTTGTGCTGCCCCCACGCTAGAACTGTGATAGAGGCACAAGGTCATCCACGCGTACGTGTCCCTGACGTGTGCGCGTCCTTTTGCTTCCAAGGCCACCCACGTGTACGCGTCACATGGCGAATACAGTTCTCACGCGCACGCGTGCTTTGTGCGCGCGCGTCGCGTCCCGCTTTTCATTCCCTTCTCCTTCCTTCATTCATTCTTCTTATTGCATTTAATTACTTTTCTTTCTTAAATTTTTCTCTTTCATGCTTAGTTATTTATGGTTTCTTTTTTTTCATTCTTTTGTTTTTTCTTCATGTATTTTTATGTTGGTGTTGGAGCTTTATTTGGGTCTTATATTATTATACTTGAGCTTATGGATATCATCAAGAGTAATTTCACAATTAATATTAATTTTGGATTACATGCATGTTGGAATTCCTACCTTCCCTAACATATTTTACATGCATACCAAGTGTTTGTAAAAAACCCGTATGGCATTGTGAATTCTTAATTATTCTATCCTTCTACTCTAATTCCTGTTTTTCACAAAACCCTTCCAATATTTTATTAATTAAATATGATTGTCAATACAAATGTTATTGTTAGTTTGTTACAGTGATAATCCATTTTTGCTTTTAATGCTTAATCTACGATACTCATGCCTTTGCCAGTATGCCAATAAACATCTTGCATTTAATGGCCTCAATTTATCATGCTATATTTCCATTGATGTCCTAATTGCATGGAGTCGCGACCATGTGTTAACGACATTCTTCTTTACCTTGGCATGATTATCACTCGTACTGCCCTCTTCCTTGCTCTATCCCTTTGAATTCATGCCCCTTTCTCTTCTCCCTTTTCAGGATGGCCACCAGAAAGGGTACAGAGAGAGCCTCTAACAAACCACCGGCGAGGAGAGGAACGAAAAGCACAAGCATCTTCAATAAATCAGCTGCTCCTTCAAATACTTCAGAGGTTGGACCGGCTTGATCGGCAGGCAAAGCAAATGGAGCACCGTAACAAGCGCCGATTTACATACCTCAAGGAGCTGATTGTTGGCAACTACCCACCTGAACAAGAACCAGACACTTCGGAATCCACCTTACCTACCAGCACCGGGAGCCATGACGACCCCGATTGTGGAGATGCTGTTACCAACCCCTCCTTTGTTCCTGACTGATGGCACCGAGGATGGTGCCAAGCTTTAAGTGTGGGGAGGTCGGTCAGTACCTGACATCCGGAGGTAGTTATTTTTCTCAACACCAATAGGTTATTTTTCTTTTGTTAGGATAGGATAGATTGCATAGTAATAAGTGTTTGCATGTATGTTGTACTTGGTTGAAAAATAATAAGTTTCTTTTTAAGACCCTATTTTTGAAAAGAAAAAATTTCACTAATTCAAATTAAAATTTTGTGTTAAATTTGTTTGAAGACTGTAAATTGGAACATAAATTATAGCAAAGAACACAGAACCTGTGAGATTTGAGCTTAATTATATGGTTACATTATTTAACCATAATATTTTATTCTTGTGTGTTTTCTTCTCTATGGCTACAATCTTTGCTTTGTTTCATTCTATATGTCCAATGTTTAGTGTATTTACATGCTTGCATATGATTGAGGCCATTAATTGTTATTAGCTCACTTATCCTAAATAGCCTACCCTTTCAATCACATTTGTTTGCCACCTTGAGCTTTTCAATCCTCGTTTGTTCTATATTTTACCACATCACTAGCCTTAAACAGAAAATCAAATTAATTACCCCAAATTGAATCTTTGGTTAGCTTAAGTTAGAAATTGTGTATCAATTAAGTGTGGGGAATTGTGGGAACTTGGGTTGATGAAAATCTATAGTGTTTCATTGACAAAATATTAGGAATTTGGGTACCAACTCATGTGAGACCAGAAAAAATAAAAAATCCATGTGCATTGATATGTTATATATATACAATATAAATAAATAAATTAAATAAATAAATAAGGGGATAAAATTACCCCAATGCTAAGTTCAATAAAAGATCAATGCATATGTGGCAAAACTAAAGAAAAGTTGATACATGAGTATGTGATGCAAAAGTGGGAATTTTGGGCAGCTAGGCACAATTTTAGAGTTACATAGAGTGTGTGTGTGTTAGGTGAGAACTTATGTTAATCAAAGATTCATATTTTAGCTCACTTGGCCATACATGTACCCTTACCTTTACCTTAGCCCCATTACAACCTTGAAAAGACCTCATGATGTTTGTATTGGTATACTAAATATTTGTTGATTGGTTAGATGAAGAATAAAGTTTAGAAAGCATGATTAGAGAAAAGTAGAGTGATTCACCTTAGACACTTGAGAGATTAGAGTGCATATACACTACAAGTGAGGGTTCAATGCTTGATTCTATGTTCCCTGCTTTCATGAGCTATCTTCTTACAAGTTTACTTGTCTTTAATTGTATAATTTGAATTAGTGAAATCTGATTTATGTTTGTCTTGAAGATCTTATTTACTTTTAACCAAGTAGGTAGAAACATCTTAGTATGTAGTTGCATTCATATAGATAGGTTGCATTTCATACATTCTACCATTCCTCTTCACTCATTTATAGCTTCTCTTGAGCTTTGCATGAGGACATGCTAATGTTTAAGTGTGGGGAGATTGGTAAACCACTATTTTATGGTTTATCTTGTGCTCAATTGAGTGGTTTTATCAAGTCTTTGCACACTTATTCATACTAATTGCATGGTTTTACATTTTCCTTCCTAATCTTGTGCTATGATTGAAAACATGTTTCCTGGGCCTTTAAATTACTAATTTTAATCCTCTCTTAATACCATTCAATGCCTTGATATGTGTGTTAAGTGATTTCATGATTTATAAGGTAGGAATGGCTTAGAGGATGGAAAGAAAGCATGCAAAAGTGGAAGGAATACAAGAAGTTGAAGAAATTGCTAAGCTGTCCAGCCTGACCTCTTCGTACTTAACTAACCATAACTTGAGCTACAGAGATCCAAATGAGGCAGTTTCAGCTGCGTTGGAAAGCTAACATCAAGGGCTTCAAAATGATATATAATTTGCCATAGTTTTTCTGAAGATAAGTGACGCTCACGCATGACTCCACGTGCACGCATGGATCTGCGCAAATCCAGCGACCTGTACGTTTTTGAATTCGCCCCCAGCGATTTCTATGCTGTTTCTGACCCAGTTTTTGGCCCAGAAAACACATTTTAGAGGATATAAAGTGGGGGAATCCATTCATTCATTCACAAAACTCCACAATTCACAATTTGAGGTTTTAGATGTAGTTTCTAGAGAGAGAGGCTCTCTCCTCTCTCCTCTCTCTAGGTTTTAGGATTTAGGATTTCTCTTAGGTTAGGTTTACTTCTTCTTCATTTTAGGTTCAATGTTTCTTTAATTTAGTTTTTCTTCTACTTTTATTTATTCTACTACTTTAGTGTGATTATTCTCCCAATTTGGTTTATGAACTCCATGTTAGATTTGATTTCTTTATTTAATGCAATTTGAGGTATTTCAGATTTATGGTTGCTTTCTTCAATTTATGTGATTGATGCTTTCAATATGTAGATTTCTCTCCTTTTGGCTTTGGTTGAGTAATTGGTGACACTTGAGTTATCAAACTCCTTTGTTGATTGATAATTAGAATTTGCTGGTTGATTTGGATCCCTCTAAAGCTAGTCTTTCCTTAGAAGTTGACTAGGACTTGAGGAATCAAATTGATTAGTCCACTTGACTTTCCTTTATTTAGTAAGGGTTAACTAAGTGGGAGTAATGAACAATTCTCATCACAATTGACAAGGATAATGTAACAACCCTAGTTTTTGAAAATCAAATAATTTTTCAGAGATAGAAAAATAATAGAGATTTGTATGATTTAATCTAGAAAATTGATATTTGAATTTAAATTGTACTTTACAAAATATAATTAACTTGTTCATTTTATAATGTAAATTAGAAATAATTGATTGAACTTAGCAATATGTTGATAAATAATGTTCCTAAATATGTTTAATAAAGTATATTTGGTTTTAAAATTACTCTACCCTTCAATTTTATCAAAATATCTATTCTTATCTATCCATATTCTTTTATAAAATCCTAATTTCTAACCCTAATTCCCAAATCAAACTCAGAAACCCTAAATTCCTAAATTGAGAAACCCTTATCCCCTCCTCTACCACACAGCCGCAACCTCACCCTCACCTTCCTTCAACGTAACACTCATACAGCAGCGAAATAGAGAGGAAAGAAAGAGGGAAGAGCTGCTGCCCCGCCGCCGCTGTGACCATCGCACTACCACCGTTCAACTCCGCTCGCGCTGCCGTGCGTTCCGTCACCATTAGAGTCATCATCGCCGTTTGTGGAACCGCGAGGAGCTCGCCGTTGAGTTGCTTCGCAGCGCCGTCCCGTCCATAGAGCCCAAGCCCGCGTCGCCGTCGTTCATTCGCGTTCTGCCGCCGCCGCTTCAAGGGTCTGTCGTCGCTACTGACGTCGCCGAAAGGAGGAGAGCGACTACCACGAGGAGCCGCCGCTGGAGAAGGAGGGTTCGCTGGGTGCTACTGTCACCAACATCGCAAAATCCACGCAGAGGAGAGGGAGGAAGGATCTCCGCCGCTATCAAGGTCGTGTGTGACTCCTACTGCCATCAGAGTCGTTGTTCTGCCACCATCAAGTTTGGAGGAGGGCGCTGCCCCTATCACCATTGAAGCTCACCGGGGAAGAAGCTATTGACAGAAGAAACTATTGCCGCTCTTATTCTATACTACTCTGTGCTGCTCTGTTCTGCTTCTGCCTTTGGGTTCTGTGAGTTGCCGGAGCCCTCTGCCATCGGGAACTAACATTCGAGCTGCCTAGGAAATCACCCTTAGAACCACTACTGTTTTGGTGAGCTCTGTCCCCTGTTTCTGCTTCCTTGTCCTACCAATTTGTTTCTACTTTGAAGCTTGTCCCTGAAACTGTTTGTATTGTATAAAGAGATTATTGTAAATTACCTTGCCGCCGCCATTACTGGAGGTAGCTGCCGGCTCTATTTGGAGACTGCTGCTAAGTCACCACTGAAGCTAAGAACAGGTGTTGGGATTCGATGGAGCAGCTGCGTTTAGTGATTTTTGCGAGTTTCGACTTTGAGGTAGGGGATTTTATTTTTAAAGTTAAAACATTTTTAATTTTAGAATGCCTGTAAAGTTATTTGGATAATTGTAAATAGTTAATAATGATTAAGGGTTGATTAATTAATGTGAATTGTTTGAAATTTGTTTGAGAATAGTTAGTTGGAGTGATTATTCTGATGTGTTATTAGAATTGAATGTGGTTGTAATTACGCTGAATTGTAATTGAAATTAGATGTGGTTGTGAATTGTATTTCAAATTATTGATTTTGGCGATGAATTGGCTGAGATTCTGATCCTGAATGAATTACTTTGAATTATTTGATATTGAATTTGAAATTTAATATATTGGAATGGCTATAAAATGGATTTGTGATAGGTTGGAATTGGTTGAAATGTAGCTGCAAATGGTGATTCATTTAATTTTACTTTTTAAATTGAAATATGATGAGTTAATTATTGAATGAAATATAATTGAGAGAAGTTAGTTGTGGTGATTATTCTGAGTTATGTTTGATGTTGGATGCGGTTGTGAATTGAATTTGGGTTTTGGTTGTGATTTTGACTGGCTTTGTTATCGCGAGTAATTAATTGATGAGATTTACTTTGGTTTGAGGCTGTGAATGTCTTTGGGCTTTGTTTTGAGTGTGTAAAGCTGTAATTGATATTGGTTTTTCAGATTTTGATGGAATTGTTGAAAGGTTCTGATTCTATGTGGTTATATTGAATTAGTTGAGTTGTGTGGCTGTATTCTGGTTATTGAGAGTAAGTGCTTCTTGTTGTTTTTAGTTATCTAATGTATCAGATTGGCTATGAAATTGACTTGTGATTGGTTGGAATTGGTTTTGGTAGTTGTTAATATTGGTTCATGGTTAATTAGAATTATGTTTGAGAACTCTTAAAAGATTGAAGCTTGATTATTAAATTGGCTTTTTATGAAATCCGAATTTAGAGATAAAATCAGTAACTCTAATAGTATAAGGATAACTTGTGATAATTGGAAACTATATGGAGCAGGATTTTTGGGTGAACATATTATAAGAGAACTGGAATTTTGTAAATAATAGATACTCTGTGTTTTGGTGTCAATATTTCTAAGATTTTGGTTAAGTTAGGTGATAATGTGTTTTGGGTATTTGGAAAGTGAAAAACTGTTAGTCCTTTGGTTAAAGTAATTTATGAATTGATCAAATTGAAGTTGAATTGATGGAGTATGTGGAAGTTGCGGATTATGGCTGAATTGTTAACTATTGCGGATTGTTAAATTTCTGATTGATTGAGAATTTGTGATTACAATAGAGCTCCCTAACCCAATGAAAGGGGGTTTAGTGAGTCATAGCTCTGAATTCAATTACAAAGAAAATGAAAACTAGCTCAAAGTGAAAGTGAAGGTAAAAGTCCCCATCAGGGGCTGGATTCCCCTTCAATCCCCCTCGGGTTTGAAATAAAGGATTACTTTTTAGAAGTTTAATGAATATATAATATTTGAATTTGAATGGTAAAGAGAGATGGTTTTTAAGTCTATGGGAAGTTAGTAAACTTGAAAAAGAGTTTTATTTGGTTACTTTTAGTAAGAGGATGATGTTTTGAAAAGTATTTAACGAATTTGAAAAGTATTTGGTTAAAGTTACTTTGTTCATATTGCAATTTTGTGTTCTTAAAGTTTTTGATCAATGAATTTTATGTTTCATGCTTCCTTTATGTTTGATTGCTTGTTTATACTTGGTCGTGTGGATAGTTGGTTATAGTTTTCCATTTTACTTTGCAAATTCCCATGCTTTACTTTTATGCACATAAGGTGTTTGTGAAAATGCAAACCGTAGATTTTGAGTAGATTTTCCTATCTTGGCTTGTGGTTTGAGTTCCTAGGATACTAGAGTCATAATGTCCGACATTTAGTGGTAATTCTTGGGTAGTTAGTTGACTCTTGTTTCCACTGACACTAGCCTTTTATCAACTAGTTTGGTAAGTTGGATAGGACTTATGGATTAAGGTCAATTATGATTGCTTGACTTACTCCTCGATGGTTGGGATTAACTAGGCGAGACTAACTCATTATAACTACCATAGTTATGGTTATGGTGATGATAGGATTCCTTGGATCCTTATTCCCAAGTCAAGGCTTTTATTGCATTTATTGCATTTCTTGCATTAATTGCAATTTTGCTCATCTCTTAGTTCTTTCATTACTTAGTTCTTTTAATATTTCATTCTTTCATTACAAAACCCTTGTTGCCATCTTAATAACCAAAAGTTTATAGCATTCCGTTTGTATTCCTAGGGAGAACGACCCGAGGTTTGAGTACTCTCGGTTTATATGTTTTGTATTGAATTTATCATTTGATCTTGGGAATTAATTATTGGTCTAGACTATACTTTCAATGATGGAATTCTATTTTGTAAAAAAATCTAGACTATACATTAGTTGTCGTGTACCAAATTTGGCACCATTGCCGGGGAGTACAAACGATGTTATTTCTTTTGGGTTGATGTGAATATGTTAATAGTGTAAATAGCACTTTTTGGTTGTTTGTTTGCTTTTGATAGTAGGTTCTTGTTTATATTTTTTTCATGACTTTTTCACACCATTACCACAATGCACCCCAATAGAGCCCAAACACTTACCTTTATAGTCACCAATCTTACACACCATTCCCTCACTATATACAAAACCAAAACCTTTACCCCAATGAGTTTGATTGTCAACCTTAATCACCTCAATCTTCATCTTCCTACAAGGATCAAGCCACACAAGAAGAACTTTTCATGTTCATTCAAGAACAAGAGTTCCGGAAGAAGCAAGAGCAAGTCATGTCTACCTTGGCACAAGCTTTAGATCATTTAGCTTCATTGCGTTCATGCCACAAGCAAGAGAATTTGGTGGATGAATATGTGGAACCAAGTGAAAAGTATGGAGTGAAAGAAGAATTGCAAAATCAAGAAGATGATGTCAGGGCGCAACATGAAATGCAAGGGGAGATAAATGAAGAATTGGTAGGAATTGATCAAGAGGATTCCATCGTTCAAGATTTTTTGTCCAACTTAGGTAATTTCTTCAATGACCTTCGTGAGCATCCTTTGGTTGATTTGGAAGGAGATTTTGATGTGGACTTCACACAACCTCCAATTTTTTACTTGAGTGAGGATGAAGAGGATTCAAAAGAGGTTGAGAAAGATCTTAGTTGCCAAGAGGTGAAAGTGTTCGTGCAAAAGTGAATTGAGTGCGTGAAGACTTCTCCAACAAGTTTCTTACACCCACATCAATATGCCATTTTAGAAATGGATGGTCAACTTCGAACCCTTCTTGGAGTAGTGGATGGTGAAGAGACATTTGTTGATTGCCCAAGAAATAGAAAGTTCATCCATGGAGCCAATTCAACATTTGAAGCTCAAATTCGGTGCAAGAGTCGATTTAATGGATTCTAGGGAGTGCACAAGCTTGTCAATGGTGATAGAGGAAGTCATGTATGGGATCCGGGCATTCATTTCATGAATCAATACTTAAGGATCATAGTTGCTATCTTGAAGTCTCTTAAGAGTTTAATGCAATTCGTTTGGAACCCCGGAGGTCAAATCAATAGCAAACTTGGTTGGAGATTCAAGGAGGAGTGGAAGCATAAGCCGCCCTAACAAGGATCTCCTCACCAAGTCCAACTTAGGACTATAAACCAAAGTGCTAGGTGGGAGACACCCTACCATGGTAATATCCTTCTAACTTTCTCTCTTTTACCTTTTGTTTCATGAATAATGGGCTAATTTGCTTAGTTGGTTGGATTTATTTTGATGTTTGCTACGAAATTTTAGTGAAATAATGTGTTTTTAGGAGTTTTGTGACGTTTTGGGGACTTGAAAACATGTTTTGGATGTCAATTTTGGTGACTTAGAGCCAAAATTTTTGTTCCAGGAATAGAGACCTGTGCGTCCGCACAGCCTTGTGCGTCCGCACAGACCCTCTGTTTTCCAATAGCTGTGCATCCGTACACATATGTGCGCCCGCACACCCCTAACACTCCCTCTGATTGCAGCGGAGGCACCCTATGTGCATCTGAACGCAACCCTTTCTTCCCCTCTGTGCGGCCGCACACCTTGCGTACATCCGCACACTTCACCCAGACCACCAACAACAAACAACAACAGAGCCTTGTCCCACTAAGTGGGGTCGGCTACATGAATTAAACGACGCCATTGTGCTCTGTCATGTATCATGTCTACAGAGAGACCGTTTACATGTAGATCTCGTTTGACCACCTCATGGATGGTCTTCTTAGGTTTTCCTCTGCCTTTCGCCCTTTGTCCATCTTCCATCTCATCCACCCTCTTGACTGGATATTCTATCGGTCTTCTTCTCACATGTCCAAACCACTTGAGACGCAATTCAACCATCTTTTCCACAATGAGTGCTATTCCAACTCTCTCCCTTATATCTTCATTCCTTATTTTATCCAATCGCATATGACCACTCATCCATCTCAACATCTTCATCTCTGCCACACTTAGCTTATGTTCGTGCTCCCCTTTAGCCGCCCAACACTCCATACCATACAGCATAGCCGGTCTTATAGCGGTGCGATAGAATTTACCTTTAAGTTTTAAAGGCACTTTTTTGTCGCATATAAAACCAGATGCACTCCGCCATTTTGACCAACCTGCTTGGATCCTATGATTTACATCATGTTCAATCTCTCCATTATCCTGTATGATGCACCGAAGATACTTAAAACTTTTAACTTCTCGTAGGATGTTTTCTCCAATCTTCACCTCTATATTGGGATTTTCCCTTCTCAGACTGAACTTACATTCCATATATTCCGTCTTGCTACGGCTTATGCGCAGACCATACACTTCTAGAGCTTCTCTCCATAACTCCAACTTCTTATTTAGGTCTTCCCTTGACTCTCCCATAAGGACGATATCATCGGCAAAAAGCATGCATTCTGTTTGATGCAATTTACTTTTCCTTGTTTAAATTCTGCAAATACAATCCCCAATTCCCTTTACAATTCCAGCCGTTTACATTTCTTGCACTTTAAGAT
This sequence comes from Arachis ipaensis, assembly GCF_000816755.2. Lineage (NCBI taxonomy): Eukaryota > Viridiplantae > Streptophyta > Magnoliopsida > Fabales > Fabaceae > Arachis > Arachis ipaensis. Next base: position 65,945,267 of record NC_029793.2, read on the forward strand.
TCCGCAATTTACATTTCTTGCATTCTAAGTTTCTGCTCTTTAATTTCTTGTTCTTTAAGATTCAGCACTTTAATTCCCTGTTCTCTTTACTTCCATGAAATTTAATTACTGCAAAGTACAAAACACTCAACCAAATCTTGATTCGCTTGACTAAATCAACCACTAAACTAAAATTGCTCAATCCTTCAATCCCTGTGGGATCGACCTCACTCCCGTGAGTTTTTATTACTTGATACGACCCGGTGCACTTGCCGGTTAGATTTGTGTGTTTTGGGAGAAATTAATTTTTCACCAAAATAGTCATCAAGTTTTTGGCGCCGTTGCCGGGGATTGATTAGATTGACAATGATTAAGTGAGGTGGTGATCTAGATCAAGCACTTTTTCTTTAATTTTCGACTAACCCACTAACTGTTTGATTTTTTTGCTTAAACTAACTAACACTTCAATCTAGCAGTAGATTGAAGTGTCACTGGTTTTGTGCATTTCTCATGCTCTGCTTGTATGTCAGGTACAAGAAGAACCATACCCAATTTTCATGAACAAGACGAAAGAACTCTTAGGAGGTTAAGAAGAGCTGAAAGAGGGAAAAATATTGTTGGAGAAGAGGAATCAGACAAAGAATTCCAAGAGATGGAGGAACATTCAACCAGAGGAGAGTTTTGGCTTCCTATACCTTTGCAAATCCTAGACATTGTGGGAGCAAATTCTTCATGGAGAAATCACTCAAATCTCTCATGGAAGGACTAACAGAGGCCTCAACAAGGTTTCAACAACAATAATGGTGGAAGAAATAGGTTTAGCAATAGCAGGCCTTTTCCATCATCTTCTCAGCAACAGACAGAGAACTCTAAGCAAAGCGACTCTGACTTAGCAACCATTGTCTCTGATCTAATTAAAACCAGTCAAAGTTTCATGACTGAAACAAGGTCCTCCTTTGGAGGTTTGGAGGCACAAGTGGGACAGCTGAGTAAGAAAATCACTGAAACCCCTCCTAGTGCTCTCCCAAGCAATACAGAAGAAAATCCAAAAGGAGAGTGCAAGGCCATTGACATAGTCAACACGGCCGAACTTAGAGAGGAAGGGAAGGACGTGAATCCCAAGGAGGAAGACCTCCTGGGACATCCAATGATTAATAAGGAGTATCCCTTTGAGGAACCAAAGGACTCTGAGGCTCATCTGGAGACCATAGAGATTCCATTAAACCTCCTTATGCCATTCATGAGCTCTGAAGAGTATTCTTCTTCTGAAGAGAATGAAGATGTTACAGAAGAGCAAGTTGCCAAGTTCCTTGGTGCAATCATGAAG
>NC_029793.2:65946674-65952482 GCF_000816755.2 Arachis ipaensis
AGCAAATTCAACAACAATTTGAGCAAATGGCCAAGAGGATTGATAGTCTCTAAGTTGCAGCAGTTAACACTAGCCAACCATCAACCACAAGGGGACAGAGTGAAGAAACTCAAGAAGAACAACAACAAGAGCAAGTACAGTATATGCACAACCAAGGACCAAATGAAGGGTATGGTGATACATACAATCCATCCTGGAAGAACCACCCAAACCTCAGATGGGGAGACAATCATACCCAAAACCAACAACCATGGCAGAGGAACTCAAACCAACACAACCCAAGAAGCAACCAAAACTACAACCAGCAGCAGACTAACCAAAACACATACAGAAAACCTCAAAACAACTACCCTAATCTCAACCAGTACCAATCCAACAACCATTCCACCAACCAAAATGGTTACCACCCATCACCCACATCTCACAACCCACCACAAGCACCACCTGAACCTCAAAGACTCACCAACTTAGAGACCTTGATAGAAAAAATGATGAAACACCAGGAAATAATAAACAAAAACCATGAAGCATCATTAAAGAGCCTAGAGAGGCAGATTGGGCAGCTCTCCAAGCAAGTATCTGTTGAGAGACCTTCAAACTCACTGCCCAGTGACACAATTCCAAATCCGAAGGAGGAATGCAAGGCAATACAATTGAGGAGTGGGAGAACATTGATAAGCAACAATGGCACTACAAGGAAGCAAGCAGAGAACATTAAAGAACCAATGGAGGATGAGAATCAAACAAAGGCAGATGAGGCTAAGGAGCAAGTTGTGATGCCAAACAAAGGCACTGAGAAACTTAAAGAGAAGGACAACCAGCCACATAGCTCAAAGGAAGTAGCTCAGGGACAGCAGCAAATAGGAAAGAGCATCACACCTCCACTGCCATATCCCCAGAGGTTCAACAAAGAGGTTAAAGACCAGCATTTTCACAAATTCCTTGAGATTTTTAAGAAGCTGGAAATCAATATTCCCTTGGCTGAAGCACTTGAGCAAATGCCTCTATATTCCAAGTTTCTGAAGGATCTTATCAACAAGAAAGGAAGCTGGGATGAGAAAGAAACCATAATGATTACTGAGGAATGCAGGGCCTTGATTCAAAAGGGGCTTCCTCCCAAGCTTGAGGACCCAGGGAGCTTCCTGTTGCCTTGCACCATTGGGGAATTGACCATTACTAAAGCAATGTGCGATCTCGGAGCAAGTATTAACTTAATACCATCCTCCTTGATGAAAAAGCTGCATATAGAGGAGGTCAAACCAGTACAAATGTCTCTGGAGCTGGTAGACAAGTCAATGGTATACCCCAGGAGTGTAATTGAAAATCTTTTGGTCAAGGTGAACAGTCATCTCGAGACCATAGAGATTCCATTAAACCTCCTTATGCCATTCATGAGCTCTGAAGAGTATTCTTCTTCTGAAGAGAATGAAGATGTTACAGAAGAGCAAGTTGCCAAGTTCCTTGGTGCAATCATGAAGCTGAATGACAATTTATTTGGTAATGAAACTTGGGGAGACAAACCTCCCCTGTTCACCAATGAACTAAATGCATTGGATCAACTGAGATTGCCTCAGAAGAAACAGGATCCTGGAAAGTTCCTAATACCTTGTACTATACGCACCATAACCTTTGAGAAGGCTCTATGTGACCTTGGGTCAGAAATAAACCTCATGCCACTCTCTGTAATGGAGAAACTGTGAATCTTTGAGGTGCAAGCTGCTAAAATCTCATTAGAGATGGCAGAAGTATAGGAAGGGGAATTAACTCTCAGGATGCATGACCAGAGTGTCACTCTGAAGGTGTTACCAGAGGCACAATTTAGCAAGGAGAAGAAAGACTATATGAAAAATGACCAGGAAGGTCACAGCAACATCCCAATGCTAAGGATTGTGCAGACTGATGAAAAAGCCCAAGAGGATATTAGAGTATTGGCCACTAAAAAGAGAGGTCCCCAAGGAAAACCTACGGCCAGAAAAGAAAGAACAACAAAAGGAAAGATGAAACACAGAAACAAAGCAAAAAGGGATTGGAAGAACAGAAAGATTCCAACAGAGGGGCTTTCCAAAGGTGACAAAGTGCAACTGATATATCAACAGCTGGGGGCAAATCAACAAACCGAGGATTACTACACTGTCAGCAACATACTATCATTAGAGCATGCTGAAATTGAACACCAGAGAACAAAGAAGAGGATCACGGTCAGAGGAGACAAATTGAGGCCCTACAAGCACCAACCACCATAAAAGAAAGCCTCAATGTCAAGCTAATGACAATAAAAGAGCGCTCCATGGGAGGCAACCCATGCTTTAAGATTCATGTCATTTTAAATTCAATAAATTATGATCAATTGAGCATGAATTTTTTTTTTCTTTTCATGAACATGTCCATTGACTGCATGCACTATTTTGAAACATATGCTAAGTTTGGTGTGCCTTCAAGCACACTAAACCATTGTTACAAATAATTCCATTTTTCATGCTTGGAGTATCTTGACAAAGCATATGACCGAACACTAAGTTTGGTGTCCACATAGCTTCATGAAAAGTAGAAACTCATGCATCAATAATCATACAATTGTTGTTTTTCAGAATCTTATAAAAAAAAAATTTCTTTTCCGGTAATGAAGGCATTAATTGTGATGTACCCTTTGACAAGAAACAAGTTTGGTGTTCATCAAACCTTGATGCACCGATTTAGGGATACAATTGATCCTTCATGAGAAAAAAAAGAGAAAAAGAAAGTATGATGAAAACAATTCTTATGAACATTTAACATTTGAATCTCACTAATTGAAGGAAGATACTCATTTTCTTTATATATGACCAAACATTAAGTTTGGTGTCTTCAAGGGAGAGTGTCACGGTTCAAATGATATAAGAATTGATGGTTCACATAGTATTAATAAAAAGAACACTCTTAATGATTTAATGCAAAGTACTACTGTTTTATATTCAATTCAACTTAATCCGCTTCTAAGATATCCATTCGCACCCAAGAACATGATGAATGTGATGATTATGTGATGCTTATCATCATTCTCACTTATGAACGCGTGCCTGACAAACACTTCTGTTCTACATGCAACCAAGCTAGAATGAGTATCTCTTAGATATCTAATACAGGGGACCGAGTCCGAGTTATTAGTATCTTTGTGGTATAAGTTAGAACCCATGGATGGCCATTCCTGAGATCCGGAAAGTCTAAACCTTGTCTGTGGTATTCCGAGTAGGATCTGGGAAGGGATGGCTGTGACGAACTTCAAACTTGCGAGTGTTGGGCATAGTGACAGACGGAAAAGGATAGTAAATCCTATTCCAATATGATCGAGAACCTCCAGATGATTAGCCATGCCGTGACAGAGCATTTGGAACATTTTCACAGAGAGGATGGGATGTAGCCATTGACAACGGTCATGCCCTTACAGAAAGCTTGCCATGGAAAGGAGTAAAACTGATTGGATGAAGACAGCGGGAAAGCAGAGATTCAGAGGAATGAAAGCATCTCTATACGCTTATCTGAAATGCTCACCTATGAATTACAAAAGTATTTCTATCTTTATTTTCTGTTTATTTATTATTATTATTCGAAAACTCTGTAACCATTTGATATCCACCTGACTGAGATTTACAAGATGACCATAGCTTGCTTCATACCCACAATCTCCGTAGGATCGACCCTTACTCACGTAAGGTTTTATTACTTGGATGACCCAGTGCACTTGCTGGTTAGTTGTGCGAAGTTGTGAAGTTATGTTTAGACCATGGTATTGTGCACCAGTTATTGGCGCCATCGCCAAGGAGAGAACGAACAACAAATTTTACAACCTCAGAGTAACAATTTCGCGTACCAAGTTTTTGGCGCCGTTGCCGGGGATTGTTCGAGTTTGGACAACTGATGGTTCATCTTGTAGCTCAGATTAGGTAATTTTCTTCTTATTTTGTTTTCAAAAAGTTTTCAAAAAAAATTTTTCAAAAATATTTTCTTCTTTTTCGTTTTTCGTAATTAATATTCGAAAAAAAATAAATATTTTCAAAAATATATTTTTCTTCAGAACTTTTAAGAATGAATTCTAGTGTTTCATGAAGCATGTAGAAGCCTGGCTGGCTGTAAAGCCATGTCTAATTCTTTTAGACTGAGGCTTCCACTTATAAGTATATGAAGTTGGATGAAGTATCAGCTGTTATATGCCTGATTTGTATCTTCTAAAGCTTGGCTGGTTATTAAGCCATGTCTAACCCTCAGATTGGAGCTTTAGACTAAGAGTGCAAGATTCCTGGAATTCATATTAAAAATCATAAAATCATAAAAATCAAAAATATTTTGTGTTTCTTGTTTGAGTCTTAAGTCAATTTTTAAGTTTGGTGTCAATTGCATTTTTTCTAAAAATTTTATGCATTTTTCGAAAAAATCATGCACTCATGGTGTTCTTCATGATCTTCAAGTTGTTCTTGTAAATCTTCTTGTTTGATCTTGATGTTTTCTAGTTTTGTGCCTTTTCTTGTTTTTCATGTGCATTTTTGCATTCATAGTGTCTGAACATGAAAGATTTCTAAGTTTGGTGTCTTGCATGTTTTCTTTGCATATAAAAATTTTCAAAAATATGTTCTTGATGTTCATCATGATATTCATAGCATTCTTGCATGCATTCATTGTTTTGATCCAAAATTTTCATGCATTAAGTCTTTTTCATATTTTTCTCTTTTATCATTAAAAATTCAAAAATCAAAAAAATATCTTTCCCTTTTTCACTCATAAATTTCGAAAATTTGGATTGACTTTTTCAAAAATTTTTAAAATCTAGTTGTTTCTTATGAGAGCCCACTGTCAAGTTATTGACATTAAAGAAGCGCTTGTTGGGAGGCAACCCAATTTTTATTTATCTAATTTTATTTTTATTTTTGTTGTTCTTTCATGTTTTATTAGGTTCATGATCATGTGGAGTCACAAAATAAATAGAAAAATCAAAAACAGAATCAAAAATAGCAGAAGAAAAATCACACCCTATAGGAAAGGCTTACTGGCGTTTAAACGCCAGTAAGAAGCATCTGGCTGGCGTTCAACGCCAGAACGGAGGATGGATCTGGCGTTGAATGCCCAAAACAAGCAGCATCCTGGCGTTCAGATGCCAGAAATGCACACTGAGGAAAACTGGCGCTGAACGCCAGAAACAAGCATAGAACTGGCGTTTAACGCCAGAAACATGCTGCATCTGGTGCTGAGCGCCCAGAACAAGCACCAATTTGGAGTCTAAACGCCAAAATTGAATGCAAAGGCATTTTACATGCCTAATTGGTGCAGGGATGCAATTCCTTGACACCTCAGGATCTGTGGACCCCACAGGATCATCTCAGCATCTGTGGACCCACAGGATCTCCACCTACCTCCACTCATACTCTTCCCTCTTCTCAATGTTCATCCTCTCTTCCCAATAAACACCCTTCCCCAAAACCCTTCACCAATCACCTCAAGCTCTCTTCCCTATTACCTATTCACCACTCACATCCACCCAATCTTCCCCATAAACCTACTTCATACACCCCACCTACTTTCAAAATTCAAAATCACTTTCCCACCCAAACCCACCCTAAATGGCCGAACCTAACCCCTCTCCCTTCACTATATAAACCCCTCCATTCTTCTTCAATTTCACACAACACAACCCCCTCCTCCTCTTCTTGGCCGAAACACATCTCTCTCTCCCTTTCCTCTATTTCTTCTTCTTCTTCTTCATCTCTTCTTTCTTCTCTTGCTCGAGGGCGAGAAATATTCTAAGTTTGGTGTGGTAAAAGCATAAAGCTTTTTGTTTTT
>NC_029793.2:65952715-65954906 GCF_000816755.2 Arachis ipaensis
CAAAAATCAAAAAAATATCTTTCCCTTTTTCACTCATAAATTTCGAAAATTTGGATTGACTTTTTCAAAAATTTTTAAAATCTAGTTGTTTCTTATGAGTCAAATCAAATTTTCAATTTAAAAATCTTATCTTTTTCAAAATCTTTTTCAAAAATCAAATCTTTTTCATTTTTCTTATTTATTTTCAAAAATTTTAAAAGTATTTTTCAAAAATCTTTTTCTTAATTTTATATCATATTTTCGAAAATCACATCATCAATTAATGTTTTGATTCAAAAATTTCGAGTTTGTTACTTGTTAAGAAAGATTCAAACTTTAAATTCTAGAATCATATCTTGTGATTTCTTGTGAGTCAAGTCATTAATTATGATTTTAAAAATCAAATCTTTTTCAAAACTAATTCTAATCATATCTTCCTATCATATCTTTTTTTTTAAATCTTATCTTTTTCAAAAATTTGATTTTCAAATATCTTTTCTAGCTTCTTATCTTCTTATCTTTTCAAAATTGATTTTCAAATCTTTTTCAACTAACAAATTGACTTTTTGTTTGTTTCTTATCTTTTTCAAAACTACCTAACTAACTCTTTCTCTCTAATTTTCGAAAATCTCTTCCCTCTTTTTCAAAAATTCTTTTTAATTAACTAATTGTTTCAATTTTTAATTTTAATTTGATTTCATTCCTAATTTTCGAAAATCACTAATCCCTTTTCAAAATTTTATTTTTGAAAATCCTCTTTCTCTCTCATGTCCTTCTATTTATTTATTCATCTACTAACACTTCATCTCACCCAAATTCGAACCCCCTCTTCCATCTATGTTCAAATTTTCTCTTCTTCCCTTCTTTGCATTACATTCTTTTCTTCTTCTACTCACACAGGGGAACCTCTATACTTGGGTAAAAAGGATCCCTATTATTATTATTTTTCTGTTCCCTCTTTTTCATATGAGCAGGAGCAAGGACAAGAACATTCTTGTGTGAAGCTGACCCTAAACCTGAAAGGACTCTGAAGAGGAAACTAAGAGAAGCTAAAATACAATAATCCAGAGATAACCTTACAGAAATTTTCGAACATGAAGAGGAGATGGCAGCCGAAAATAATAATAATGCAAGGAGGATGCTTGGTGACTTTACTGCAGCTAATTCCAATTTACATGGAAGAAGCATCTCCATCCCTACCATTGGAGCAAACAATTTTGAGCTGAAACCTCAATTAGTTTCTCTGATGCAGCAGAACTGCAAGTTTGTCTTAAAGTTATGAATGTCCTATGAATCCATCACCTCTCTTAAATGAAAAATGTTTTAATTCAAAAGAACAAGAAGTACATGAGTTTCGAATTTATCCTTGAACTTAGTTTAATTATATTGATGTGGTGACAATGCTTCTTGTTTTCTGAATGAATGCCTGAACAGTGCATATGTCTTTTGAAGTTGTTGTTCATGAATGTTTAATATGTTGGATCTTGAAAGAATGATGACAAGGAGACATATTATTTGATAATCTAAAAAATCATAAAAATGATTCTTGAAGCAAGAAAAAGCAGTGAATACAAAAGCTTGCAGAAGAAAAAAAAATAGAAAAAAAAATAGCGAAAAAAAAAAGAGAAAAAGCAAGCAGAAAAAGCCAAAAGCTCTTAAAACCAAAAGGCAAGAGCAAAAAGCCAATAACCCTTAAAACCAAAAGGAAAGGGTAAATAAAAAGGATCCTAAGGCTTTGAGCATTAGTGGATAGGAAGGCCTAAAGGAATAAAATCCTGGCCTAAGCAGCTAAACCAAGCTATCCCTAACCATGTGCTTGTGGCGTGAAGGTGTCAAGTGAAAACTTGAGACTGAGCGGTTAAAGTCAAGGTCCAAAGCAAAAGAAGAGTGTGCTTAAGAACCCTGGACACCGCTAATAGGGGAATTTAGCAAAGCTGAGTCACAATCTGAAAAGATTCACCCAATTATGTGTCTGTGGCATTTATGTATCCGGTGGTAATACTGGAAAACAAAGTGCTTAGGGCCACGGCCAAGACTCATAAAGTAGCTGTGTTCAAGAATCAACATACTAAACTAGGAGAATCCGTAACACTATCTAAACTCTGAGTTCCTATAGATGCCAGTCATTCTGAACTTCAATGGATAAAGCGAGATGCCAAAACTATTCAAGAGGCAAAAAGCTACAAGTCCCGCTCATCTGATTGGAGCTATA
>NC_029793.2:65954994-65974788 GCF_000816755.2 Arachis ipaensis
CAACAAAACTGCAAGTTTCATGGACTTCCATCTGAAGATCTTTTTCAGTTCTTAACTGAATTCTTGCAGATCTGTGATACTGTTAAGACTAATAGAGTAGATTCTAAAGTCTACAGGCTCATGCTTTTCCCGTTTGCTGTGAGAGACTGAGCTAGAATATGGTTGGACTCTCAACCTAAGGATAGCCTGAACTCTTGGGATAAGCTGGTCAAGGCTTTCTTAGCCAAGTTCTTTCCTCCTCAAAAGCTTAGTAAGCTTAGAGTGGATGTTCAAACCTTCAGACAGAAAGAAGGAGAATTCCTCTATGAAGCTTGGGAGAGATATAAGCAACTGACCAAAAAGTGTCCTTCTGACATGCTTTCAGAATGGACCATCCTGGATATATTCTATGATGGTTTGTCTGAATTAGCTAAGATGTCATTGGATACTTCTGCAGGTGGATCCATTCACCTAAAGAAAATTCCTGCAGAAGCTCAAGAACTCATTTACATGGTTGCTAATAACCAGTTCATGTACACTTCTAAGAGGAATCCTGTGAGTAATGGGACACCTCAGAAGAAAGGAGTTCTTGAAATTGATACTCTGAATGCCATATTGGCCCAGAATAAAATATTGACTCAGCAAGTCAATATGATTTCTCAGAGTTTGAATGGAATGCAAGCTGCATCCAACAGTACTCAAGAGGCATCTTCTGAAGAAGAAGCTTATAGCCCACTGTCAAGTTATTGACATTAAAGAAGCGCTTGTTGGGAGGCAACCCAATTTTTATTTATCTAATTTTATTTTTATTTTTGTTGTTCTTTCATGTTTTATTAGGTTCATGATCATGTGGAGTCACAAAATAAATAGAAAAATCAAAAACAGAATCAAAAATAGCAGAAGAAAAATCACACCCTATAGGAAAGGCTTACTGGCGTTTAAACGCCAGTAAGAAGCATCTGGCTGGCGTTCAACGCCAGAACGGAGGATGGATCTGGCGTTGAATGCCCAAAACAAGCAGCATCCTGGCGTTCAGATGCCAGAAATGCACACTGAGGAAAACTGGCGCTGAACGCCAGAAACAAGCATAGAACTGGCGTTTAACGCCAGAAACATGCTGCATCTGGTGCTGAGCGCCCAGAACAAGCACCAATTTGGAGTCTAAACGCCAAAATTGAATGCAAAGGCATTTTACATGCCTAATTGGTGCAGGGATGCAATTCCTTGACACCTCAGGATCTGTGGACCCCACAGGATCATCTCAGCATCTGTGGACCCACAGGATCTCCACCTACCTCCACTCATACTCTTCCCTCTTCTCAATGTTCATCCTCTCTTCCCAATAAACACCCTTCCCCAAAACCCTTCACCAATCACCTCAAGCTCTCTTCCCTATTACCTATTCACCACTCACATCCACCCAATCTTCCCCATAAACCTACTTCATACACCCCACCTACTTTCAAAATTCAAAATCACTTTCCCACCCAAACCCACCCTAAATGGCCGAACCTAACCCCTCTCCCTTCACTATATAAACCCCTCCATTCTTCTTCAATTTCACACAACACAACCCCCTCCTCCTCTTCTTGGCCGAAACACATCTCTCTCTCCCTTTCCTCTATTTCTTCTTCTTCTTCTTCATCTCTTCTTTCTTCTCTTGCTCGAGGGCGAGCAATATTCTAAGTTTGGTGTGGTAAAAGCATAAGCTTTTTGTTTTTCCATTACCATTGATGGCACCTAAGACCGGAGAATCCTCTAGAAAAGGAAAAGGGAAGACAAAAGCTTCCACCTCCGAGTCATGGAAGATGGAAAGATTCATCTCCAAAGCCCATCAAGACCACTTCTATGATGTTGTGGCCAAGAAGAACGTAATCCCAGAGGTCCCTTTCAAACTCAAGAAAAATGAGTATCCGAAGATCCGACATGAGATCCATAGAAGAGGTTAGGAAGTTCTAACAAACCCCATCCAACAAGTCGGAATTCTAATGGTTCAGGAGTTCTATGCTAATGCATGGATCACTAGGAACCATGATCAAAGTAAGAACCCGAACCCAAAGAATTATCTCACCATGGTTTGGGAGAAATACTTAGATTTTAGTCCGAAAAATAAGAGGTTGGCGTTCAACTTGCCAATGATGGAAGAGAACGCACGCCCCTACACAAGGAGAGTCAACTTTGATCAAAGGTTGGACCAACTCCTCATGGACATATGTGTGGAAGGAGCTCAATGGAAGATTGACTCAAAAGGCAAACTGGTTCAACTGAGAAGACTGGACCTTAAGCTTGTAGCTAGAGGATGGTTGGGGTTCATTCAACGCTCAATCATTCCCACTAGCAACCGGTCTGAAGTTACTGTAGACCGGGCCATCATGATCCATAGCATCATGATTGGAGAAGAGGTGGAGGTTCATGAGATTATACCTCAAGAACTCTACAAGGTGGCTGACAAGTCCTCCACTATGGCAAGGTTAGCTTTTCCTCACCTCATTTGCCATCTATGCAATTCAGCTGGGATTGACATAGAGGGAGACATTCCCATTGAGGAAGAGAAGCCCATCACTAAGAAAAGGATGGAGCAAACAAGAGAGCCCACTCATGGAGCTTAAGAAACGCATGAGGAAGCTCACCATCAAGAAATCCCTGAGATACCTCAAGGGATGCACTTTCTTCCACATAATTTTTGGGAGCAAATCAACACCTCTCGCTTTTTGGCATTGTTTTTAGTATGTTTTTAGTAGGATCTAGTTACTTTTAGGGATGTTTTTATTAGTTTTTATGTTAAATTCATATTTCTGGACTTTACTATGTTTGTGTGTTTTTCTGTGATTTCAGGTATTTTCTGGCTGAAATTGAGGGACTTTAGCAAAAATCAGATTCAGAGGTTGAAGAAGGACTGCTGATGCTGTTGGATTCTGACCTCCCTGCACTCAAAGTGGATTTTCTGGAACTACAGAACTGAAAATGGCGCGTTTCCAATTGCGTTGGAAAGTAGACATCCAGGGCTTTCCAGAAATATATAATAGTCCATACTTTGGCCGAGTTTAGATGATGCAAAAGGGCGTTGAACGCCAGATCTACGCTGCAGTCCGGAGTTAAACGCCAGAAACACGTCACGAACCAGAGTTGAACGCCAAAAACACGTTACAACTTGACGTTCAACTCCAGAAGAAGCCTCTGTACGTGTAAACTTCAAGCTCAGCCCAAGCACACACCAAGTGGGCCCCAGAAGTGGATTTATGCATCAATTACTTACTTCTGTAAATCCTAGTAACTAGTTTAGTATAAATAGGACTGTTTACTATTGTATTAGAGATCTTATGATCTTCGGATCATCTTTGATCATTTTTATGCTATCTTAGACTTTCATGGGGGCTGGCCATTCGGCCATGCCCGGACCATTATCACTTATGTATTTTCAAACGGTAGAGTTTCTGCACTCCATAAATTAAGGTGTGGAGCTCTGTTGTTCCTCATGATATCATGCAAAGTACTACTGTTTTATATTCAATTCAACTTAATACGCTTCTAAGATATCCATTCGCACCCAAGAACATGATGAATGTGATGATTATGTGATGCTCATCATCATTCTCACTTATGAACGCATGCCTGACAAACACTTTCGTTCTACATGCAACCAAGCTAGAATGAGTATCTCTTAGATATCTAATACAGGGGACCGAGTCCGAGTTATTAGTATCTTCGTGGTATAACTTAGAACCCATGGATGGCCATTCCTGAGATCTGGAAAGTCTAAACCTTGTCTGTGGTATTCTGAGTAGGATTTGGGAAGGGATGGCTGTGACGAACTTCAAACTCGTGAGTGCTGGGCGTAGTGACAGACGCAAAAGGATAGTAAATCCTATTATAGTATGATCAAGAACCTCCAGATGATTAGCCATGCCGTGACAGAGCATTTGGACCATTTTCACAGAGAAGATGGGATGTAGCCATTGACAACGGTGATGCCCTTACAGAAAGCTTGCCATGGAAAGGAGTAAGACTAATTGGATGAAGACAGCCGGAAAGCAGAGATTCAGAGGAACGAAAGCATCTCTATACGCTTATCTGAAATTTTCACCAATGAATTACATAAGTATTTCTATCTTTATTTTCTGTTTATTTATTATTATTATTCAAAAACTCCATAACCATTTGATATCTGCCTGACTGAGATTTACAAGATGACCATAGCTTACTTCATACCAACAATCTCCGTGGGATCGACCCTTACTCACGTAAGGTTTTATTACTTAGACGACCCAGTGCACTTGCTGGTTAGTTGTGCGAAGTTGTGAAGTTATGTTTAGACCATGGTATTGTGCACCAGTTATTGGCGCCATCGCCAGGGAGAGAATGAACAACAAATTTTACAACCTCAGAGTAACAATTTTGCATACCAATAGGCATTCCTAAATTACAAATGAAATTAAAATTGAAAACAAATTACAACTAAATGCAAAATTCCTATTCAAAATGATCCTTGTGCCTTTGAGTGATGTCAATTGGACTCTGCTTGCTTTGGGGCCTCAATGGGCTTGAATTGGAATTAATTGAGCCAAAGTTGCAGCTTCCAGGAGAGCGTAGCGTTCATTTGGAGAACGGAGAGTTCGTGCACCCACGCGTACGCGTCCCTCACGCTTGCGCATGCTTTTACATTTTCGTCCATTGATGCCAGGGTATTTTGGCCAGTTTCACTGACCTTTTCTTTACTATTTTTAGGGTAGTTTCATGCATTTTCTTAGAAAATAAGCTCTTTTTGGGTAGATATTCACTTACATCTTGATTCAAGCATACATTGTGCACTTTACATGATTTCATGAGGATTTTGCATGAATTTAATGACAAATTGGACGTTTCATTTCCCATGACTTGGATTAGAACTTTGATGAACTTTATTGCTTGATTTCAGGACAAAAGAAGCAAGGAAGAACCACGTTAGCAGCCATGTTAATCTAACTAACGTGACCTCTAACGTGGAATGGGAGCTAACTTGCAAAGTTAATAAGAAAAGTAATCGCCAATAACGCCCTCGAAGCCATCATAGCCCACGTTAAGAGTCACGTTAACTTAGTTAACGTGAACTCTAACGTGGAAGAAGACAATAAGGCCAACGTTAGTGACACTCCCCTTTTTCACTAACGTTGGACCAAGCTCATAATTGGCCACGTTAGTTGCCACGTTAACTTAGTTAACGTGGCTTCTAATGTTAAGAAGCAAAAGGGAAGCCAACGTTAGTGACATTCACCTTTGTCACTAAAGTTGGCCAAGCTTCCATAAGCCACGTTAACTCCCACGTTAACTTAGTTAACGTGGAAGATAACGTGGAGAGAGCAATTGGTCGCCAACGTTAGTGACACTTACCTTTGTCACTAACGGTGGGGTGAACCACCAAGAGCCACCATGAGCAACGTTAACTCCCACGTTAACTTAGTTAACGTGGAAGCTAACGTGGATAAAGAGGTAATGAGCCAACGTTAGTGACACTCACCTTTGTCACTAATGTTAGAGATGGCTAGCATGACTACGTTAGAAGCCACGTTAACTTAGTTAACGTGGACTCTAACGTGAGAAAGAGGGGCACATTGGAACGTTAGTAACAAAGGTAAGTGTCACTAACGTTCTTGAAGGATTGGTAAGCTTACGTTAAGAGCCACGTTAACTAAGTTAACATGGACTCTAACGTAGGAAAGAGGGAGGCTTATCAACGTTATTGGGAAAGGTAAGTCCCAATAACGTGTGCGAAGGACCAAGAGGCAACATTAGTGGCATCGTTTGTGCCACTAACGTTGAGGTTAACGTGGCTCATACTTGGGTGAGCAACGTTAGTGAAAAAGGTGATTGTCACTAAAGTCCCTGCCTACTTTAAACTTTCTCTCTGCAAGCAAAGCTAAGCCCAATGATGAAGATAACTGCTTCAAACTCAGGATCCAAAGGCCCATACCCAAGACTTGAAGAGCCAACTAGAAGATCAGAAGAGTAGTATATATAGGAGTAGGTTTGAATTAGTTGTGGGGGGGCTGGAAACTTTAGGGAGCCTTTGGCCTAGAATTACTCTCTGTATTTTTCTTTCTCTGCACTTCTAGTTTCCTTTCAGCATGTATTCTCCATCTTTGTTTTCATTTTCTAGAGCTATGAACAACTAAACCCCTTTCATTGGGTTTGGGAGCTCTGTTGTAATTTGATGGATCAATTTCAGTTTTCATTCTTTTTCTTCTATCTTTTCTCTTGATTTTACTAGAAGGCTTTCGATCTTTATCCAATTGGGTAGTTATCTTGGAAAAGAAGCTATTCATACTTGGATCTCTTCTGAACCTTGAAAGAGGAATGAAGGGATCATGCTAGAAATGCTTTCTCATGCTGGACCAAATTGGGTGTGGATGGATATGTGACTATAATCCTTCCAACACTTGATTTGGGAAATGCATGTGGTATAATCAGTGACCATACTTCATCTCTTCTCATGAGAAATTGACCAAGGAATTGGCTATTGATCAAGATTTGAGATATTGAATTACAAGGAATTGTAATTCGATCACTTAAGATTGCCAAGGAGATTAATGAATGCATTAATTGAGGAAGAGATGAAAATGAACTTGATCCGGAGAATGCAACATCTCCTGAGCGCAATGAACTCCCCATTTCTGATCTTACCCATTCTCTTTAATTTCTGCCATTTACTTTTATGAGCAATTGCCCCATCCCCATTTAAGATTCTGCAATTTACTTTCCCGCCATTTAATTTTCTCCAATTCCCAAATCAAATTCTAGTTCGCTCAACTAGAACATTCCTTTAACTAAAGTTGCTTGATCAATCAATCTCTGTGGGATTCGACCTCACTCTATTGTGAGTTTTTACTTGACGATGAATTCGGTACACTTGTCGAAGGAAATTTGTTGCGAGACAAGTTTTCCGCGTATCAAGTTTATGGCGCCGTTGTCGGGGATTGATTTTGAATCAACAATGATTAAATTGGAGGATAACTAGATTGAGCATTTTTAGTTTGTTTGATTTAATTTTCTGTTTGAGTAATTTACTTTCAGTTTTAGTTAATTTCTTCCCCTCCCCCTACTTTTTCATTTTTTTAATTATTTACAATTCAGTTCACTGACCCACTAACTGTTTGATATATTGCATCACTCACACTAATAGTAATTCTAACAGAAATACTTCCTACATCTATTTTCATTGCTTGTGCTTTATTGGTTGTATGACAGGGAGAAGAAGCGGGGCTTCAACTTCCTTTGATTCACACTACAAGAAAATAGGTCTATTGCCACGCTTTTAAAGTGTGGCAAAAAGCTGAAAAAAGCGTGGCGATAGCTTTTTGCCACGTTTTTTGAGCTACCGCCACGCTTTTGAAAGGGTGACCTATGAAAGGGTGGCGGTTGCTCTATCGCCACGCTTTTTTCAGTCTATCGCCACGCTTTTGAAAGGGTGACCTATGAAAGGGTGACCTATGAAAGGGTGACCTGAGAGGACCTTCCTTAGATTAAGGAGGGAAGCAAGAGAAAAACGAGTAGTGGGTGCCGAGGAAGAGGAGGAATACTTTGAACCAAACATGGAAGAAAACATGGAAATCCATCATGAAGAAGAGGCTCACAACCATGGCAGAGACGGTCGAGAAAATCATGCTGGGGAGGAGAGAAGAGTTTTAGGCTCTTACATCAATCCAAACCCAGGAAACTGTGGAAGTAGCATTCAAAAGCCGACCATCCATGCCAATAATTTTGAACTAAAACCGCAGCTCATCACCCTTGTTCAGAACAACTGTTCGTTTGGAGGAGGAGTCCAAGAAGACCCCAATCAACATCTAACCACCTTCCTGAGGATATGTGACACGATGAAGTCTAATGGTGTTCATCCTGACGCCTATAGAGTGCTCTTATTTCCATTCTCACTCAAGGATAAGGCAGCCAAGTGACTGGAGTCCTTTCTGAAGGAGAGTTTGACAACTTGGGAAGATGTGGTGAACAAATTTTTAGCCAGATTCTATCCTCTCCAAAGAATCAACAGGCTGAGAGCTGAGGTCCAAACTTTCAGGCAACAAGATGGTGAGACTCTATATGAAGCATGGGAGAGGTTTAAGGACCTGACAAGGAGGTGTCTACCAGATATGTTCAATGAATGGGTGCAGCTACACATTTTCTATGAAGGCCTTTCTTATGAATAAAGAAAGCAGTAGACCACTTATCCGGGGGATCTCTGAACAAGAAGAAGATCATTGAGGAGGCCATAGATGTTGATGCCAGGGCATTTTGGCCAGTTTCACTGACCTTTTCTTTACTGCTTTTAGGGTAGTTCCATGCATTTCCCTAGAAAATAAGCTAGTTTTGGGTAGATATTCACTTACATCTTGATTCAAGCATACATTGTGCACTTTACAGGATTTCTTGAGGATTTTGCATGAATTTAATGACAAATTGAATGTTGTATTTCCCATGACTTGGACTAGAACTTTGATGCACTCTATTGCTTGATTTCAGGACAAAGGAAGCAAGGAAGAACCACGTTAGCAGCCACGTTAATCTAATTAACGTAACTCCTAACGTGGAATGGGAGTAACTTGCAAAGTTAATGAGAAAAGTAATCGCCAATAACGCTCTCGAAGCCATCATTGCCCACGTTAAGAGTCACGTTAACTAAGTTAACGTGAACTCTAACGTGGAGGAAAGAAAATAGAGCCAACGTTAGTGACACTTACCTTTGTCACTAACGTTGGACCAAGCTCATAAGTGGCCACATTAAAAGCCACATTAACTTAGTTAACCTGGCCTCTAACGTTAAGAAGTAAAGGGGAATCCAACGTTAGTGACATTCAACTTTGTCACTAACGTTGGCCAAGTCACAATAAGCCACGTTAACTTCCACGTTAACCTAGTTAACGTGGAAGCTAACGTGAAGAAACTAGGTGATCAACAACGTTAGTGACACCAAACATTGTCACTAACGTTGGGATTAACCCACACAAGCCCCAATAAGCCACGTTAACTCCCACGTTAACCTAGTTAACGTGGAAGCTAACGTGAAGAAGGAAGGTGATCACCAACGTTAGTGACACCTAACATTGTCACTAACGTTGGAAGGAGCCCACACAAGCCACAATGAGCCACGTTAACTCCCACGTTAACTTAGTTAACGTGGAAGCTAACGTGATGAGGAGAGATGATGAGCCAACGTTAGTGACATTCACCTTTGTCACTAACTTTGGAGATGGCTAGCACAACCACGTTAAAGGCCACGTTAACCTAGTTAACGTGGACACTAACGTGGGAGCTAGGGGTACATTGGAACGTTAGTGACAAAGGTAAGTGTCACTAACATTCTCGAAGGTTGGCAAGGCTACGTTAAGGAGCCACGTTAACTAAGTTAACGTGGACTCTAACGTAGGAAAGGAGGAGGCTTCTCAACGTTATTGGGAAAGGTAAGTCCCAATAACGTGTGCGAAGGACAAAGAGGCAACGTTAGTGGCAACGTTTGTGCCACTAACGTTGAGGTTAACGTGGCTCTTACTTGGGTAAGGAACGTTAGTAAAAAAGGTGATTGTCACTAACGTTCTCGAACCCATATTTTCACTGAACGTTAACACCACTAACGTCCTGAGCTAAAGTCTCTGCCCACTTCACACTTTCTCTCTGCAAGTAAAGCCAAGCCCAATGAAGAAGATAACTGCTTCAAACTCAAGATCCAAAGGCCCATACCCAAGACTTGAAGAGCCAACTAGAAGATCAGAAGAGTAGTATATATAGGAGTAGCTTTGAATTAAAAAGGGAGTTGGAAAATATAGGGAGCCTCTTCGCATAGAACTACTCTCTGTATTTTACTTTCTCTGCACTTCTAGTTTCATCATGTATTCTCCATCTTTGTTTTCATTTTCCAAAGCTATGAACAACTAAACCCCTTTCATTGGGTTAGGGAGCTCTATTGTAATTTGATGGATCAATACTAGTTTTCGTTATTCTTCTTCTATCTTTTCTCTTGATTTTACTTGAAAGCTTTCAATCTTCATCCAATTGGGTAGTTATCTTGGAAAAGAAGCTATTCAAACTTGGATCTCTTCTGAACCTTAAAAGAGGAATGAAGAGATCATGCTAGAAATGCTTTCTCATGCTGGACCAAATTGGGTTTGGATGGATATGTGACTATAATCCTCTCAACACTTGATTTGGGAAATGTGATGACAAGTCATCTTAGCCTAGTTTCACTAGCCTTTTTCTTTTGTTTTCAATTGAATTATGCACTTTCTTGAGCCATAAGCAAGCCAATTGGGTAGATTTTCATGCTTCCTTTGATTTAATCAACCATGTATGAATTTATGCTATTTCATGAGGTTTTATGCTATAATTGTCACATATTATGAAAGAATGAATATCTCATGATTTTGAGCATAGCTTTGATGTGTTTGGTTGATTAATGATAGGTGAAGAAAGCTTGGAGAAAGGTTGATTCAAGAAGGAATGGCTAGGAGGAAGAGAGAACAAAAAGTTTGAGCAAAAGTTTGCCCTCAAACTTTAGCTCAAACTTTTGGATTAATTATGAACCAGGAAGTAAAAGCTGGAGCAAAAGTTAGACCCCTAACTTTTTGGCTAACTTTTGGCATGAAAAACACCCCCTGGATGCACAAAAAGTTTGCGCCAACGTTAGCCCCCTAACTTTTTGGCTAACGTTGGCACATGAAAAACACTCCCTGGACTAGCAAAAGTTTGCGCCAACGTTAGCCCCCTAACTTTTTGGCTAACGTTGGCGCCATGAATAACCAAGGGGAGGCCAACGTTGGAGCAAAAGTTAGACCCCCAACTTATGCCCCAACGTTGGTATCAGCAAAACAAGGGTGCTGATGTGAAAAGTTGGAGCAAAAGTTAGACCCCTAACTTTTACTCCAACTTTTACTCAAGCTTTCATGATTCCAACCCGGTTCAATTCGGTTCTTCTCCAAACTCCAAGAGCAATCAACCAAGGCCTCTATCAACCCAATTCCATCAAGAGCAAAGGCCCAATTGAAGGCTTGAAGACCATTTGAAGAAAGTGTATAAATAGCATAGGATTTAAGTTTTGAGGGGAGCTTTTCCTTTTAGTTTTCATAGAGAGTTTTCGGAGAGCTTTTGGTGTTGAGTGAATTTTAATTTCTAAGTCTCGGGGAAGGAGAATTGAATTCCCTTCCTCTTAGTTTTCTTGCTTTCAATTTCAATTACAATTGTCTTGAATCTTGGGTTGGAGAGTTGAAGAAATTCTGTTTCAATCTCACCTTGGGATCTTGTTTAATTTTCTGCTTAATTGAATTTCAGTTTCGGTTACTTGCTTCTTCATCTACTTTCTTTGCAATCTACTTTTCCTTTGCAATTGTTCTTGTTGGATCTAGGAAGGCATTGAGATCTAGACTTGGTTTTCTAGTCTCTTGGGTCCTGAGATCCGGATTTCCCATTTCCCATTCCCTGTTTACTGTTTTCATGCTTATTTACATTTCTGTTTTAAGATCCGGTTTGATTCAAGACATCCTTTACTTTTCTGTTTGTTGCAATTTACTTTTCCTTGTTTAATTCCTGCAAATCCAACTCCCAATTCCCGTTACAATTCAAGCCATTTACATTTCTTGCACTTTAAGATTCTGCAATACATTTCTTGCGTTCTAAGTTTCTACCATTTAATTTCTTGCTCTTTAAGATTCAGCACTTTAAATTCCAGTTCTCTTTAATTTCATGCAATTCATCAGTTTCCTTTACTTTCTATGCAATTTAAATTCTGCAAATCACAAATCTCTCAACCAATTTTTGATTCGCTTGACTAAATCAACCACTAAACTAAAATTGCTCAATCCTTCAATCCCTGTGGGATCGACCTCACCCCCGTGAGTTATTATTACTTGATGCGACCCGGTGTACTTGCCGGTTAGATTTGGGTGTTTTGGAGAAATTCGTTTCTCTACGAAAATATCCCATCAAGTTTTTGGCACCGTTGCCGGGGATTGATTAGATTGACAATGATTAAGTGAGGTGGTAGTTTAGATCAAGCAATTTTTCCTGACAAATCCATCCAGCAAGCAGTTGGAGTTGTAGAGAATGTACTGGTAAAAGTGGGGAAGTTCCTTCTCCCAGCTGATTTTGTCATCCTGGATATGGATGAAGACCCTAACACTCCCATCATCCTGGGGAGGCCTTTTCTTGCTACGGGCAGAGCACTGATAGATGTTGAAAAAGGGGAATTGTTGCTGAGAGTGCATGATGAGCACCTAGCATTCCATGTTTTTAAAACCCCACATGAGCCCACTCAAGAAGAAGAGTGTACGGAGGATAAGGCCAGAGATCAAAGTTTGAAGGAGGTAGTCAATGAGTTAGCTCCAAGACTTCCAAATCCATGCTTGAAAGAAGTAGAGATAGTGCAACAGACCAAAGAAATCAAGGAGGAACTAGATCCAAAACCTCCAGATGAGAAATTCAACATCTCAGATAAGGAACCACCAAGTCAGGGAGTATCTTTTGAGAAAGAAAAGAAGAAGAGGCCAAGAGGGTGGAGAAACAAAAAGATCCCTACTGAAGGCTTTTCACCAGGGGATAAAGTAGTGTTAAACACCCAACCAATGAAGGTGTCCCCACAATCAATGAAGGTGTCCCCACAATCATCTGAATACTACACTGTGAACCGGGCCCTTTCACTTGAACACCTAGAGATCATCAAAGAGGAGACCGGAAGAAAGTTCACAGTAAAAGGAGAAAAGCTGAGGTACTATGATTTTCAACCTCCATGATCAAAAGAACAAGATGTCAAGCTAGTGACATTAAAAGAGCGCTTGTTGGGAGGCAACCCAACCTGAGGTAATTTTCTTTTCATAGCTTTTTCAATAAAAATGTTGAATAATTAAGTATGTATTGCAAGGAGCTAAGTTTGGTGTTGCATACCAAAACAATTTAAGGGAGAATGAAGGATTCTAAGTTTGGTGTTCCACTAAAATTTCATTTAAAAGCATACTCTCACCTCTTGCATAATGATAGCTCCAAGCAATCAGACAAATTATTCAACCAGTTAATTGCTTCTTAGTTTGGTTCCATAACCTTTAGCAAGGCCAAAAGAATTTATAAATGTACAACCTGTTGCACTAGAGACAGTGGCACGGAATTAAGTTTGGTGTTCCCACACCAAATTGAATCCAAAAAGCCACACTCAATTCATGCATACTAACCAGTAACCTAAGGGCTTGAGAAGCAAGCAACTTTTGAGAATTGTGCAGGGAACGAACCACCATTTGAAGACATTATGCATCATGACTCAAAAGGGGCACAACAGAAGGAAGAACAAAGGAACTGCAAACCAATAGGTTGTATCTACACTTAACTCTTACTGTTGAAAAATGCTTTGACTTGTGTCTTGCTAAAGTGTTCATCTAGTACAAGTAGAATCACTCTTAAAATAAGTAAGCTAGCCTATGTGTGTGCTTGTGTGGTTACTTTCACTTAACAAGCATAGCCAAGTGTCTATAGTGAATAATGTGTCAAGTATAAAGAAAAAGAAATGAACTTGCTACACATGACACTCAAATAAAGCTCATGAACAAGATAATAGCCAAGGATAAAGGAATAATGAGAGGTCATAGCAGTATGTCACTTGAAGCTTGAAGGAGGTTTTCTAGGCTTAAGAGTCAATAAGAGGTGAGTGTGTGCATATCCACATAAAACCCCATGAACTACCAATAACACTCTACTAGCATGAATATCCTCTTCCATTTCATTCTTTCTTCTCAATAAACCATTTCTTGCTTGGGGACAAGCAAGCTTTAAGTTTGGTGTTGTGATGACAAGTCATCTTAGCCTAGTTTCACTAGCCTTTTTCTTTTGTTTTCAATTGAATTATGCACTTTCTTGAGCCATAAGCAAGCCAATTGGGTAGATTTTCATGCTTCCTTTGATTTAATCAACCATGTATGAATTTATGCTATTTCATGAGGTTTTATGCTATAATTGTCACATATTATGAAAGAATGAATATCTCATGATTTTGAGCATAGCTTTGATGTGTTTGGTTGATTAATGATAGGTGAAGAAAGCTTGGAGAAAGGTTGATGCAAGAAGGAATGGCTAGGAGGAAGAGAGAACAAAAAGTTTGAGCAAAAGTGTGCCCTCAAACTTTAGCTCAAACTTTTGGATTAATTATGAACCAGGAAGTAAAAGCTGGAGCAAAAGTTAGACCCCTAACTTTTTGGCTAACTTTTGGGCAAAAGCTAGAGCAAAAGTTAGACCCCTAACTTTTTGGCTAACTTTTGGCACCTCAACCCAAATTCTGATTCGCTCAACTAGAACATTCCTCTAATTAAAGTTGCTTGATCAATCAATCCCTGTGGGATTTGACCTCACTCTATTGTGAGTTTTTACTTGACGACAAATTCGGTACACTTGCCGAAGGAAATTTGTTATGAGACAAGTTTTCCGTGCATCAAGTTTATGGCGCCGTTGCCGGGGATTGATTGTGCATAAACAATGATTAAATTAGAAGATAAATAAATTGAGCATTTTTGTTTTGTTTGATTTAATTTTCTGTTTGAGTAATTGATGAGCGGATAATTTATACGCTTTTTGGCATTATTTTTTAGTATGTTTTTAGTAGAATCTAGTTACTTTTAGGGATGTTTTCATTAGTTTTTATGTTAAATTCACATTTCTGGACTTTACCATGAGTTTGTGTATTTTTCTGTGATTTCAGGTATTTTCGGGCTGAAATTGAGGGACTTGAGCAAAAATCGGATTCAGAGGTTGAAAAAGGACTGCTGATGCTGTTGGATTCTGACCTCCCTGCACTCAAAATAGATTTTCTGGAGCTACCGAACTCAAAATGGCGCATTTCCAAGTGCGTTGGAAACTAGACATCCAGGGCTTTCCATAAATGTATAATAGTCCATACTTTGTCCAAGTTTAGATGATGCAAACTGGCGTTCAACGCCAGCTTTCTGCCCAATTCTGGCGTCCAGCGCCAGAAACAAGCTGCAAAGTGGAGTTCAACGCCCAAACTGGCACAAAAGCTGGCGTTCAACTCCAAGAATGACCTCTCCACTTGTAGACTTCAAGCTCAGCCCAAGCACACACCAAGTGGGCCCCGGAAGTGGATTTATGCATCAATTACTTACTTCTGTAAACCCTAGTGACTAGTTTATTATAAATAGAACTTTTTATCATTGTATTCACAGTCTTGGTTACTCCAGTTCCCCTCTGGGGCCGAGACCAATGAACTCCATTATCACTTATTTATTTTCAACGGTAGAGTTTCTGCACTCCATAGATTAAGGTGTGGAGCTCTGCTGTTCCTCAAAGATTAATGCAAAGTACTACTGTTTTCTATTCAACTCATCTTATTTCGCTTCTAAGATATTCGTTCGCACTTCAACCTGAATGTGATGAACGTGACAATCATCATCATTCCCTATGAACGCGTGCCTGACAACCACTTCCGTTCTACGTTCGACTGAATGAGTATCTCTTAGATCTCTTAATCGGAATCTTCGTGGTGTAAGCTAGAATGATGGCGGCATTCAAGGGAATCCGGAAAGTCTAAACCTTGTCTGTGGTATTCCGAGTAGAATTCAATGATTGAATGACTGTGACGAGCTTCAAACTCGCGATTGCTGGGTGAGTGACAGATGCAAAAGGATAGTAAATCCTATTCCAGCATGATCGAGAACCGACAAATGAATAGCCGTGCCGTGACAGGGTGCGTTGACCATATTCACTGAGAGGATAGGATGTAACCATTGACAAGGGTGATGCCTCCAGACGATTAACCGTGCCGTGACAGGGCATTTGGATCATTTTCCCGAGAGAAGACCGAAAGTAGCCATTGACAATGGTGATGCATCACATAAAGCCAGCCATGGAAAGGAGTAAGACTGATTGGATGAAGATAGCAGGAAAGCAAAGGTTCAGAGGAACGAAAGCATCTCTATTCGCTTATTTGAAATTCTCACCAATGATTTACATAAGTATTTCTATCCTTATTTTAGTATTATTTTTGAAAACCCCATTACTGTTTTATATCTGCCTGACTAAGATTTACAAGGTGACCATAGCTTGCTTCATACCAACAATCTCTGTGGGATTCGACACTTACTCACGTAAGGTATTACTTGGACGACCCAGTGCACTTGCTGGTTAGTTGTGCGAAGTTATGAACCATGGTATTGGCATCATGTTTTTTTGGCGCCATTACCAGGGAAAGAAAGAGCTATGAATTTTACATAATCAAAGTGTAATCACAATTTTTGCGCACCAAGTTTTTGGCGCCGTTGCCGGGGATTGTTTGAGTTTGGACAACTGACGGTTCATCTTGTTGCTCAGATTAGGTAATTTTCTTTTTGTTTTCTCTTCAAAAATTTTTCAAAAATCTTTCAAAATTTTCTCCTTTGTTTTCGAAAAAAAAAATTCTAAAATAAAAATGTTTTCAAAAATATATTTTTCTTCAAAATTTTTAAGAATGAATTCTAGTGTTTCATATAACATGTTTTAGCTTGGCTAGCTATTAAGCCATGTCTAATTCCCAGGATTTTGATTGAGGACTATGAATTCATTGCTTCCTTTTTCCCAAAATGATTTTCGAAAAATTAAAAGAAAACACAAAAAAATCATAAAATCATAAAAATAAAAAATATTTTTGTGTTTCTTGTTTGAGTCTTGAGTCATGTTATAAGTTTGGTGTCAATTGCGTGTGCATCTTGCATTTTTCGAAAATTTCATGCATTCATAGTGTTCTTCATGATCTTCAAGTTGTTCTTGGTAAGTCTTCTTGTTTGATCTTTGCATTTGCATGTTTTGTGTCTTTTCTTGTTTTTCATATGCATTCTTGAATTCTTAGTGTCTAAGAATTAAAGAATTCTAAGTTTGGTGTCTTGCATGTTTTCCTTGCATTAAAAATTTTTCAAAAATATGTTCTTGGTGTTCATCTTGACATTCAAAGTGTTCTTGGTGTTCATCTTGACATTCATAGCATTCTTGCATGCATTCATTGTTTTGATCTAAAAATCTCATGCATTGCATCATTTTCATGTTTTTCTCTCTCATCATAAAAACTCAAAAATCAAAAAAATATCTTTCCCTTTTTCTCTCATCAAATTCGAAAATTGAGTTGACTTTTTCAAAAAAATTTAAAAAAAAAATCAAGTTGTTTCTTATGAGTCAAATCAAATTTTCAATTTGAAAATCTTATCTTTTTCAAAATCTTTTTCAAAAATCAAATCTTTTTCATTTTTCTTAGTTATTTTTGAAAATTTTAAAAAAATATTTTTCAAAAATCTTTTTCTTATTTTTGTATCAAATTTTCGAAAATAACAATAACAATTAATGTTTTGATTCAAAAATTTCAAGTTTGTTACTTGCTTGTTAAGAAAGATTCAAATTTTGAGTTCTAGAATCATATCTTGTGATTTCTTGTGAAAATTTTTTACCATAAGTTAAAAGCGTTCTTCTCCTCCTTCCATATTTTATAGATATCTTGTTTGATCTGTAATAGTAATGATACTAATTTTAAATTAGGTATTTTGTATATACAATAATAGAAATTGAAAAATTGACTACGACATGCTCTGTACCGAATAAATAGGACTGCTATAAAAGGAAGAGACATGTATCTAATATGGATACTAGATATATGGCTAGCTATAGCAACGGAAGTTAGATTTGTGCAGGTTTAATAAATATACTAGCTTTATTACGTATTCCAATTGTATTCTCAAATAAGAAGGGGTGGTGTGTAAACTATCAAGTCATTAATTGTGATTTTTAAAAATCAAATCTTTTTCAAAACTAATTTCAATCATATCTTTTCAAAAATATCTTCTCATCCTATCTTTTTCAAAAAGTTGATTTCAAAATATCTTTTCTAACTTCCTAACTTCTTATCTTTTCAAAAATTTGTTTCAACTAACCAACTAACTTTTTGTTTGTTTCTTACCTTTTTCAAAACCACCTAACTAACTCTCTCTCTCTAATTTTCGAAAATATCTTCCCTCTTTTTCAAAAATTCTTTTTAATTAACTAATTATTTTAATTTTTAATTTTAATTTTGAAAAATTACTAACCTTTTTCAAAAACTATTTTCGAAAATCACTAACTCTTTTTCAAAAATAATTTTTGAAAATTCTCCTTTTCTCTCATCTTATTCTATTTATTTATTCATCTACTAACATCTCTTCCTCACATCACTCACCAAATTCGAACCCCCCTCTTCTATCTGTGTTCGAATTTTTTTTCTTCTTCTTCTCTTCTTCTACTAACAATAAGGAACCTCTTTACTGTGACATAGAGGATTCCTCTTCTTTTCTTTTTCTCTTCTCTTTCTTATGAGCAGGGACAAAGAAAAAGGCATTCTTATTGAAGCTGATCCAGAACCTGAAAGGACTCTGAAAAGGAAACTAAGAGAAGCTAAATTACAACAATCCAGAGACAACCTTATTGAAAATTTTGAACAAGTAAAGGAGATGGCAGCCGAATCCAACAACAATAATGCAAGGAGGATGCTTGGTGACTTTACTGCACCTAATTCCAACTTACATGGAAGAAGCATCTCCATTCCTGCCATTGGAGCAAACAACTTTGAGCTGAAACCTCAATTAGTTTCTCTGATGCAGCAGAACTGCAAGTTTCATGGACTTCCATTTGAAGATCCTTTTCAGTTCTTAACTGAATTCTTGCAGATCTGTGATACTGTTAAGACTAATGGAGTAAATCCTGAAGTCTACAGGCTCATACTTTTCCCTTTTGCTGTATGAGACAGAGCTAGAGTATGGTTGGACTCTCAACCCAGAGATAGCCTGAACTCTTGGGATAAGCTGGTCACGGCTTTCTTAGCCAAGTTCTTTCCTCCTCAAAAGCTTAGTAAACTTAGAGTGGACGTTCAGACCTTCAGACAAAAAGAAGGTGAATCCCTCTATGAAGCTTGGGAGAGATACAAAGGACTGACCAAAAAGTGTCCTACTGACATGCTTTCAGAATGGACCATCCTGGATATCTTCTATGATGGTTTGTCTGAATTGGCAAAGATGTCATTGAATACTTCTGCAGGTGGATCCATTCACCTAAAGAAAACACCTGCAGAAGCTCAAGAACTCATTGACATGGTTGCTAATAACCAGTTCATGTACACTTCTGAGAGGAATCCTGTGAGTAATGGGACGCCTATGAAGAAGGGAGTTCTTTAAATTTATACTCTGAATGCCATATTGGCTCAGTATAAAATATTGACTCAGCAAGTCAATATGATTTCCCAGAGTCTGAATGGAATGCAAGCTGCATCCAACAGTACTCAAGAGGCATCTTCTGAAGAAGAAGCTTATGATCCTGAGAACCCTGCAATAGCAGAGGTGAATTATTTAGGTGAACCTTATGGAAACACCTATAACTCATCATGGAGCAATCATCCAAATTTCTCATGGAAGGATCAAAAGCCTCAACAAGGCTTTAATAATGGTGGAAGAAACAGGTTTAGCAATAGCAAGCCTTTTCCATCATCCACTCAGCAACAGACAGAGAATTCTAAGCAGAATCAATCTAGCTTAGCAAACTTAGTCTCTGATCTATCTAAGGCCACTGTGAGTTTCATGAATGAAACAAGATCTTCCATTAGAAATTTAGAAGCACAAGTGGGCCAGCTGAGTAAAAGGATCACTGAAATCCCTCCTAGTACTCTCCCAAGCAACACAAAAGAGAATCCAAAAGGAGAGTGCAAGGCCATTGACATAAGCATCATGGCCGAACCTGTAAGGGAAGGAGAGGACGTGAATCCCAAGAAGGAAGACCTCCTGGGACGTCCAGTGATCAATAAGGAGTTTCCCTCTGAGGGAC
>NC_029793.2:65975761-65986921 GCF_000816755.2 Arachis ipaensis
AGGACAACCTTGTGTTTACAACTCAAGGATCTCTCTCTGCATCCATGGAGAGGAAGCAGAAAAAGCTTCTCTCAAAGCAGAGTCAAACAAAGCCCCCACAGTCAAACTCTAAGTTTGGTGTTGGGAGGCCACAACAAAACTCTAAGTTTGGTGTTGAACTCCCATATCCAAACTCTAAGTTTGGTGTTGGGGAGTCTCAACAATGCTCTGAACATCTGTGAGGCTCCATGAGAGCCCACTGTCAAGCTACTGACATTAAAGAAGCGCTTGTTGGGAGGCAACCCAATTTTTATTTATCTAACTATATTTTTCTTAGTCATATGTCTTTATAGGTTCATGATAATGTGGAGTCACAAAATAAATATAAAAATTAAAAACGGAATCAAAAACAGCAGAAGAAAAATCACACCCTGGAGGAAGTATCTGCCTGGCGTTCAACGCCAGAACAGAGCATGGTTCTGGCGCTGAACGCCCAAAATGGGCAGTATCTGGGCGCTGAACGCCCAAAATGGGCATCATCTGGGCGTCTGAACGCCAGAATTGCACCCTGGAGAGGAGCTGGCGCTGAACGCCCAGAACAAGCATGGTTCTGGCATTCAACGCCAGAAATGGGCAACAAATGGGCGTTGAACGCCCAAAATGGGCACCAACCTGGCGCTGAACGCCCAGAGTTGTGTGCAAGGGCATTTTGCATGCCCAATTTGGTGCAAGGGTGTAAATCCTTGAACACCTCAGGATCTGTGGACCCCACAGGATCACCTCAGGATCTGTGGACCCCACAGGATCCCCACCTACCTCCACTCACTTCTTCTCACCCCTCTTTTACACAATCCCATAAACACTCTTCCCCATAACCCTTCACCAATCACCTCAACCTCTCTTCCCCATAACCCTTCACCAATCACCAATCACCTCAACCCATCACCTCTTCACCACTCACATCCATCCACTCTTCCCCATAAACCTACCTCATAAACTCCACCTACCTTCAAAATTCAAAATCAATTTCCCACCCAAACCCACCCTACATGGCCAAACCTTAACCCCCCTCCCATCCCTATATATAACCCTCCATTCTTCCTCATTTTCACACAACACAACCCTCTTTTCTCTTCTTGGCCGAAACACAACCCCTTCTCCCTCCCCTCCATTTCTTCTTCTTCTTCATCTATTCTTTCTTTTCTTGCTCGAGGACGAGCAAAATTCTTAGTTTGGTGTGGTAAAAGCATAAGCTTTTTGTTTTTCCATTACCATTAATGGCACCTAAGGCCAGAGAAACATCAAGAAAGAGGAAAGGGAAGACAAATGCTTCCACCTCTGAGCCATGGGAGATGGAAAGATTCATCTCACAAGCCCATCACTAAGAAAAGGATGGAGAAAACAAGAGAGCCCACTCATGAATCTCAACAGGCACATGAAGAAGCTCATCATCAAGAAATCCCTGAGATACATCAAGGGATGCACTTGCCTCCACAGAATTTTTGGGAGCAAATCAACACCTCCCTAGAAGAATTAAGTTCCAACATGGGACAACTAAGGGTGGAACATCAAGAGCACTCCATCATCCTTCATGAAATAAGAGAAGATCAAAAAGCAATGAGGGAGGAGCAACAAAGACAAGGAACCTCAATGGATAAAGTGAGATGCCAAAACTATTCAAGAGGCAAAAAGCTATAAGTCCCGCTCATTTAATTGGAGCTATGTTTCATTGATAGTTTGGAATTTATAGTATATTCTCTTCTTTTTATCCTATTTGATTTTCAGTTGCTTGGGGACAAGCAACAATTTAAGTTTGTTGTTGATGAGCGGATAATTTATACGCTTTTTGGCATTGTTTTTAGTATGTTTTTAGTAGAATCTAGTTACTTTTAGGGATGTTTTCATTAGTTTTTATGTTAAATTCACATTTCTGGACTTTACTATGAGTTTGTGTATTTTTCTATGATTTCAGGTATTTTCAGGCTGAAATTGAGGGACTTGAGCAAAAATCAGATTCAGAGGTTGAAGAAGGACTGTTGATGCTGTTGGATTCTGACCTCCCTGCACTCCAAATGGATTTTCTGGAGCTACAGAACTCAAAATGGCGCGCTTCTAATTGCGTTGGAAAGATGACATCCAGGGCTTTCCAGCAATGTATAATAGTTCATACTTTGCCCATGTTTAGACGACGCAAACTGGCATTCAACGCCAGCTTTCAGCCCAATTCTGGCGTCCAGCGCCAGAAACAAGCTGAAAGTGGAGTTCAACGCCCAAACTGGCACAAAAGCTGGCGTTCAACTCCAAGAATGACCTCTCCACGTGTAGACTTCAAGCTCAGCCCAAGCACACACCAAGTGTGCCCCGGAAGTGGATTTATGCATCAATTACTTACTTCTGTAAACCCCAGTGACTAGTTTATTATAAATAAAACTTTTTATCATTGTATTCACAGTCTTGGTTACTCTGGTTCCCCTCTGGGGCCGAGACCAATGAACTCCATTATCACTTATGTATTTTCAACGGTAGATTTTCTGCACTCCATAGATTAAGGTGTGGAGCTCTGCTGTTCCTCAAAGATTAATGCAAAGTACTATTGTTTTCTATTCAACTCATCTTATTTTGCTTCTAAGATATTCGTTCGCACTTCAACCTGAATGTGATGAATGTGACAATCATCATCATTCCCTATGAACGCGTGCCTGACAACCACTTCCGTTCTACATTAGATTGAATTAGTATCTCTTATATCTCTTAATCGGAATCTTCGTGGTGTAAGCTAGAATGATGGCGGCATTCAAGAGAATCCGGAAAGTCTAAACCTTGTCTGTGGTATTCCGAGTAGGATTCAATGATTGAATGACTGTGACGAGCTTCAAACTCACGATTGCTGGGCATAGTGACAGACGCAAAAGGATAGTAAATCCTATTCCAGCATGATCGAGAACCGACAGATGAATAGCCGTGCCGTGACAGGGTGCGTTGACCATATTCACTGAGAGGATAGGATGTAACCATTGACAAGGGTGATGCCTCCAGACGATTAGCCGTGTGAGGAACGAAAGCATCTCTATTCACTTATCTGAAATTCTCACCAATGATTTACATAAGTATTTCTATCCTTATTTTAGTATTATTTTCGAAAACCCCATTACTATTTTATATCTGCCTGACTGAGATTTACAAGGTGACCATAGCTTGCTTCATACCAACAATCTCCGTGGGATTTGACCCTTACTCACGTAAGGTATTACTTGGACGACCCAGTGCACTTGCTGGTTAGTTGTGCGAAGTTGTGAACCATGGTATTGGCATCATGTTTTTTTGGCGCCATTACCAGCGAAAGAAAGAGCGATGAATTTTACATAATCAAAGTGTAATCACAATTTCTGCGAACCAGTAATTTACTTTCAGTTTTAGTTAATTTCTTCCCTTCCCCCTACTTTTTCGTTTTTAGTTATTTACCATTCATTTCACTAACCCACTAACTGTTTGATATATTGCATCACTCACACTAACGGTCATTCTGACAGAAATACTTTCTGCATCTATTTTCCTTGCTTGTACTTGTTGGTTGTATGACAGGGAGAAGAAGCGGGGCTTCAACTTCCTTTGATTCTGAACCCGAGAGGACCTTCTTTAGATTAAGGAGGGAAGCGAGAGGAAAAAGAGTAGTTGGTGCCGAGGAAGAGGAGGAATACTTTGAACCAAACATGGAAGACAACATGAAAAACCATCATGAAGAAGAGGCTCACAACCATGGTGGAGGAGGTCGAACAAATCATGCTGGGGAGGATAGAAGAGTTTTAGGCTCTTACATCAATCCAAACCCAGGAAACTGTGGAAGTAGCATTCAAAAGCCAACCATCCATGCCAACAATTTTTAACTAAAACCACAGCTCATCACCCTTGTTCAGAACAACTGTTCGTTCGGAGGAAGTGTCCAAGAAGACCCCAATCAACATCTAACCACCTTCCTGAGAATATGTGACACAGTGAAGTCTAATGATGTTCATCCTGACGCCTATAGACTGCTCTTATTTCCATTCTCACTCAAGGATAAGGCAGCCATGTGGTTGGAGTCTTTCCCGAAGGAGAGCTTGACAACCTGGGAAGATGTGGTGAACAAATTCTTAGCAAGATTTTACCCTCCTCAACGAATCAATAGGCTGAGAGCTGAGGTCCAAACTTTCAGGCAACAAGATGGTGAGACTCTTTATGAAGCATGGGAGAGGTTTAAGGACCTGACAAGGAGGTGTCCACCAGATATGTTCAACGAATGGGTGCAGCTGCACATTTTCTATGAAGGCCTGTCATATGAATCAAAGAAGGTAGTAGACCATTCATCCGGAGGATCTTTAAACAAGAAGAAGACCATTGAGGAAGCCATAGATGTCATTGAAACAGTAGCAGAGAATGATTATTTCTATGCTTCTGACAGAGGCAACACTAGGGGAGTAATGGAGCTATACAATGTAGATTCTCTGCTGGCCCAAAACAAGCTCATTACCCAGCAGCTGGCTAACCTCACCAAGAAGATGGAGAGGAACCAAGTAGCAGCAATCACTATTTCATCAACAACCCAAGAAGGAGTGAATGAAGAAGCAGAGGGTAGTCAGGAGCAAGCCAACTACATTGGGAATTCACCTAGGCAAAACCATGATCCATACTCTAAGACCTATAACCCTGGATGGAGGAATCACCCAAACTTTGGGTGGGGAATTCAACAAGACCAAGGACTAGATCAAAGACGTTAAAATCCCAACAACAATGCAGCCCACCAACATCTCACATCTAGACCATATCAGCACCCACATAACCAACCCTCTCAAAACCTTTACCAAGGCCAAAATAACCCACCTCATCCTTCCACCTCTAATCCCAATTTACCATCATTTGATGAAAGACTCTCAAGGATTGAGAATCTACTTGAAGGCATAGGCAAAGAGATTCAAGATAGTAAAGCGTTCCGAGAAGAAGTGATGTCCAATATGCAGAACCAGGATGCTGCCATCAAGAAACTTGAGACACAAATTGGCTACTTATTCAAGCAAATCCCCAGCCACAACCTTCGCAGTAATACTAACTCAACCAAAAGGGAGGAGTGTCAGGCTATCACCCTTCGGAGTGGGAAAGAACTGAAGGAAATCCCCCAGAAACCACAAGAAGAGGACTCAAATAAAGAGGAAGAAGAGCAGGACGAAGCTCGAGTTTCCACTTTGAGTTCACAAAAAGGGGGAAGAAGTGCTGAAGCCAGACGTCCCAAGAGTCCCATACCCTCAACAATTAAAGAAGAAGGGAGATGACAATCAGCTTTCGAGATTTTTGGAAATCTTCAAGAAACTGCAAATCAACATACCCTTTGCTGAAGCAATAGAACAAATGCCACTCTATGCCAAGTTCTTGAAGGAGCTCATGACTAAGAAGAGAAGCTGGAAGAACAACGAGACTGTGATACTAACCGAAGAATGTAGTGCTATCATTCAGCACAAACTGCCCCAGAAATTGAAGGATCCTGGGAGTTTTCAGATCCCTTGTATTATAGGGGAAATCACAGTGGAGAAAGCTCTTTGTGACTTAGGAGCCAGTATCAATTTGATGTCAGTAGCTATGATGAGGAAGATGAAGATAGAGGAGGCTAAACCAACAAAAATGACCATACAGTTGGCAGACAGATCGTTCAAGTTCCCTCATGGCGTAGTAGAGAATTTGCTGGTGAAAGTGGGAGACTTCATATTCCCGACAAACTTCGTAGTGCTGGACATGCAGGAGGAAGCCAAGACCTCTATTATCCTGGGAAGGCCGTTCTTGGCCACTGCTGGAGCTGTCATTGATGTCCAAAAAGGTGATCTCACCCTGAGATTACATAACGAAAAGATGACAATCAATGTGTTCAAGGCCATGAGTTACCCACAAGAAAAACTGGGGGAATGTATGAGGTTGGACTCACTTGAAGAGGAAGTGTAGGAGAGTTTTGAAGAAGAAGAGTCTGAAGAGACCGAAAGAATAATAGAGGAAGAGTGTACATCAAGTGAAGAGGCTACAACAATAGAAATTGGCATACCAGGTGCACCAAAGGAAGAGAACAAAAAGTCAGAAGCACCTAAACTTGAACTCAAAGCACTGCCACCCACTCTCAAATATGCATAGTTAGGAGAAAATGAAAATTACCCAGTGATCATAAGCTCATGCCTCAGCAAAGATCAAGAGGATGAACTGATCAAAGTACTGCAACAGCACAAGGATGCCATTGGTTGGACACTTGCTGACCTGAAAGGGATAAGTTCGGCCATATGCATGCACAAGATACTGCTGGAAGATGATGCCAAACCATCTATTCAATCCCAAAGG
Source organism: Arachis ipaensis (assembly GCF_000816755.2). NCBI lineage: Eukaryota > Viridiplantae > Streptophyta > Magnoliopsida > Fabales > Fabaceae > Arachis > Arachis ipaensis. Next base: position 65,982,089 of record NC_029793.2, read on the forward strand.
AGGTTGAACCCAATCATGAAGGAAGGGGTACAGAAGGAAGTTATGAAGTTATGGCAAGGGGGGTAATCTACCCAATCTCAGACAGCCCCTGGGTTAGCCCCGTGCATTTCGTCCCAAAAAAGGGAGGAATTACCGTGGTTCCCAATGAGAAGAACGAACTAATTCCTACAAGGATAGTCACAGGATGGCGGATGTGCATAGACTACGGGAAGCTCAATGAGGCTACTGATGAGTATTTTGGTGGAACAATGAATTTCTCCCAAAACACCCAAATCTAACCGGCAAGTGCACCGGGTCGCATCAAGTAATAAAAACTCACGGGAGTGAGGTCGATCCCACAGGGATTGAAGGATTGAGCAATTTTAGCTTAGTGGTTAATTTAGTCAAGAGAATTAAGATTTGGTTGAGTATTTTGTGATTTGCAGAAATTAAATTGCATGGAATTAAAGAGAACAGGAAATAAATTGCTGAATCTTAAAGAACAAGAAATTAAATGGCAGAAACTTAGAATGCAAGAAATGTAAATTGCGGAATCTTAAAGTGCAAGAAATGTAAATGACTTGAATTGTAAAGGGTATTGGGACTTGGATTTGCAGAAATTAAACAAGGAAAAGTAAATTTGCATCAAGCAGAGAAGTAGAAGAGGGTTTGGGTTAAATCGGATCTTGAAGCAGAAAAGTAAATGAACATGAAAACAATAAACAGAGAATTAGAAATTGAAAGTTCAGATCTCAGGACCCAGAGACTAGAAAACCAAGTCTAGATCTCAATGCCTTCCTAGATCCAACAAGAACAATTGCAAGGGAAGTGTAAATTGCAAGGAAAGTAGATGAAGAGCAATTAACAGAAACCAATCAAGCAGTAAATAAAGCAGAGAGATCCAAGGATGAGATTGAAACAGAATTTCTTTAATTCTCCAACCCAAGATCCAAGACAATTGCAATTGAAATTGAAAGCAATAAAACTAAGAGGAAGAGAAGTGAATTCTCCTTCCCCAAAACTAAGAAATTAAAGATCACTCAATATCCAAAGCTCTCCGAAAACTATTATGAAAATTCAAAAGGGAAAGCTCCCAAAACTATTATGAAAATTCAAAAGGAAAGCTCCCCGAAGAACTTGAATTCTATCCTATTTATACACTTTCTTCAAATGATCTTCAAGCCTTGAGTTGGGCCTTTGCTCTTGGTGGAATTGGGTTGAAAGAGGCCTTGATTGATTGCTCTTGGAGTTTGGAGAAAAACCAAAGTGAACCAAATGAACCGGGTTGGAGTTTTGCAAAAGTTGGAGTAAAAGTTTGAGCAAAAGTTAGGGGCTAACTTTTGCTCCAACTTTTCATATCAGCCACCATAACTTGCTGCTATCCACGTTGGGGCAAAAGTTAGGGGTCTAACTTTTGCTCCAACGTTGGCCTCCTAATGTGTACTCATGGCGCCAACGTTAGCCCAAAAGTTAGAGGCTAACGTTGGCGCAAACTTTTGCTCCTCCCCTTGTATTTTTCATGTGCCAACGTTAGCCCAAAAGTTAGGGGCTAACGTTGGCGCAAACTTTTGGTGGCCAGGGAGGTTTTTCTTATGCCAACGTTAGCCACCAAGTTAAGGGCTTGCTTATGGCTCAAGAAAGTGCATAATTCTAATGAAAACAAAAGAAAAAGACTAGTTAAAATAGGTTAAGATGACTTGTCATCAGCTACACGAAAAGATCATTTCCCCCTTCCATTCATGGATCAGATGTTGGAAAAACTTGCAGGGCACGCATATTATTGTTTTCTCGACGGTTATTCAGTATATAACCAAATAGTGGTTGATCCCAGGGATCAAGAGGAAACCTCATTCACTTGCCCATATGGAGTGTTTGCCTACAGGCGCATGCCATTTGGGCTATGTAATGCACCTGCGACTTTCCAACGCTGCATGCTTTCTATCTTTTCAGATATGATAGAAAAATTCATTGAAGTTTTTATGGATGATTTCTCGGTATTCGGAGATTCCTTCCCTAGTTGCCTACATCACCTCGCCTTGGTATTGAAAAGATGCCAAGAGACCAATCTGGTATTGAACTGGGAGAAATGTCACTTTATGGTGACAGGAGGAATAGTCCTTGGTCACAAAGTTTCTAACCAAGGCATTGAGGTTGACAGAGCTAAAGTAGAACTTATTGAAAAAATGCCTCCACCCAGTGATGTCAGGGCAATTAGGAGCTTTTTGGGGCATGCTGGTTTTTACAGAAGGTTTATTAAAGATTTTTCAAAGATAGCCAAGCCCTTAAGCAATCTCCTTGTATCTGATACAGCATTTATCTTTGATGAAACATGCATGTTAGCCTTTGAAAATTTGTAAATGAGGTTGTCCTCTGCTCCTATCATTTCCCCACCTGATTGGAATTTACCATTTGAATTGATGTGTGATGCATCTGATTTTGCAGTTGGGGCAGTGTTAGGACAGAGGAAAGACAGCTTAGTCCATGTGATATACTATGCTAGCAAAGTCCTTAATGATACTCAAAGAAATTATACCACTACTGAAAAGGAGTTACTAGCAATAGTTTTTGCATTTGACAAGTTTAGATCATACCTCATTGGTGCTAAAGTGATTGTTTTTACAGATCACACAGCACTTAAATATTTGTTTGCCAAGCAAGAATCAAAACCAAAACTAATAAGATGGATCTTATTGCTGCAAGAATTCAATATTGAAATCAGAGATAAGAAAGGAGTGGAGAACAAGGTAGCAGATCACCTATCCAGGATTCCTCATGATAAAGGTGGAGCACATGATACAAGTGTGAACGAGCTCTTCCCTGATAAGCAGTTGATGACAGTTCACAAAGCACCATGGTTCGCAGACATTGCTAACTTCAAGGCAACTGGGGCCTTACCTCCAGAGATCAATAAACATCAATAAAGGAAGCTCATGAATGATGCAAAATACTTTGTCTGGGATGAGCCATATCTCTTCAAGAAGTGTTCAGATGGAATCCTTAAGAGATGTGTTTCGGAAGAAGAAGGGCGAGAGGTCCTATGGAATTGCCACGGCTCATGCTATGGAGGCCACTTTGGAGGGGACAGAACTGCAGCAAAGGTGTTACAAAGCGGATTCTTTTGGCCCACCCTTTTCAAGGATGCCAAAGAACTAGTAAAGAGCTGCAATGAATGCCAAAGATCTGGAAACTTGCCCAAAAGAAATGAGATGCCACAAAATTTCATCTTGGAACTGGAATTGTTTGATGTGTGGGGAATCAATTTCATGGGACCATTCCCAACCTCATAAGCAAACAAGTACATCTTGGTAGCAGTGGATTACATTTCCAAGTGGGTAGAGGCTATTGCAACCCCAACGAATGATAACAGGGTGGTCATTAGCATTGCTGCTGGTGCAAAGAGGATCTTGCAGCTGCAAGAGATGGAGGAATTCAGGTCACAAGCCTATGAAAATACCAAGATGTATAAAGAGAAGGCAAAGAGAAGACATGACCTGCATCTTGCACCCAGGAGTTTTGAAAAGAGGCAGCGAGTACTTCTTTACAATTTCAAATTGAGACTGTTCCTAGGAAAACTCAAATCAAGGTGGTCCGGCCCTTTTCTTGTCACAAAAGTTTCGCCATATGGACACATCGAAGTCATGGATGAGGGTTCAGAGAGGACTTTTACAGTGAGCGGACAAAGACTCAAGCATTATCTGGGCAACATGGGGGAAAACCCCAGAGTACAGTATCATCTCAGGTAAAGGAGGAATCGTCGAGCTAGCGACGGTAAAAGAGCACTCTGTTGGGAGGCAACCCAACCTCAGGTAGTTTTATTTTCAGCTTTATTTTAATAAAGGTCACAAGCTGTTTCCCCTGTATTGCGAGGAGCTAAGTTTGGTGTTCCACACCAACACAATCCAAGAGTGAAAGTGTAATTCTAAGTTTGGTGTTCCACCAAAGGATATTAGTTAGAATCAAACCCCACTCCCAAAGAACATTGCCAGCTCCAACCTTTTGATCAATAGTGACTCGTTAATTGGAACCTTTTTCAATTCTGTCTTTTAAGTTTTGTGTTGAAGAGGTCCATGCTTGCTAGTCTTTATGTCACTGCATCATCACTAGGCTTACTTGTATGCTTGTTCCTTTAAATCAAATAAAAAGAGAATGAGTGTTTACAAAAGACCAGAGTAGAGCTCATACTATGGAGTAAGTTCATGAGTTTATGGTGTGATCATAAGTTAGCTAAGTTGGTTCAACCACAAGGTGGGAAAACAACTATCTGTCATGAATACTATGCTTTGAATTCACCCCATGAGACTAGCTAAATAAGAAGATCCTAATAAGAAAAAGGGAAAGAACAAATAAAGGTTGAAAAATAAAAGAAAAAAGAGTAAGCAATAAGGCTAGGCACCAATGGTTTTAATCTTGAAGCATGTGTCTGTGGTGCTCCTGTGTGAGGGATCTACTTGGATGAATAAGCTCTTAGGGGTGCCTTATCACTTGGTAACTTGGGTTAACTAACTCAGGATTATCAGCTGAAAGTCCACTATCAAGAGTAACCTTCACTACAGAGCATTTAGGAACCCAAAGAAGTGCTGGACACCAAGGTCTCAAGAAAAGAAAATAAATAAACTATATGCCTGTGGTGTGTATGTATGGGGGAAAGAGACTTGAGGGAGTAAGTCCGTAGGGGTGTCTTAACACCTAGCACCTTGAACCAACTGGTTTAGGAGTGTTGGCTGAATGCTTATCTAAAAGAGTCGCCCCCTTACAGAGCACTTAGCCTAAGAACACAAATAAGACCTGAAATAACAACAAAAGGATCAATAAATAAAAGTTTCATGGGATGCAATCACAGTGAGTATTCTAGGA
>NC_029793.2:65987009-65987588 GCF_000816755.2 Arachis ipaensis
AGTCACGTTAACTAAGTTAACGTGAACTCTAACGTGGAAGAAAGGAAAGGGAGCCAACGTTAGTGACACTTAACATTATCACTAACGTTGGACCAAGCTCATAAGTGGCCACGTTAAGAGCCACGTTAACTTAGTTAACGTGGCCTCTAACGTTAAGAAGTAAAGGGGAATCCAACGATAGTGACATTCAACTTTGTCACTAATGTTGGCCAAGTCACAATAAGCCACGTTAACTTCCACGTTAACTACTAGGAAGCTAACGTGAAGAAAGTAGGTGATCGACAACGTTAGTGACACCAAATATTGTCACTAACGTTGGGATTAACCCACACAAGCCCCAATAAGCCATGTTAACTCCCACGTTAACCTAGTTAACGTGGAAGCTAACGTGAAGAAAGTAGGTGATCGACAACGTTAGTGACACCAAACATTGTCACTAATGTTGGGATTAACCCACACAAGCCCCAATAAGCCACGTTAACTCCCACGTTAACCTAGTTAACGTGGAAGCTAACGTGAAGAAGGAAGGTGATCGCCAACGTTAGTGACACCTAACATTGTCACTAATGTTGGAAGGAA
>NC_029793.2:65987621-65996718 GCF_000816755.2 Arachis ipaensis
AACTGCTTCAAACTCAAGATCCAAAGGTCCATACCCAAGACTTGAAGAGCCAACTAGAAGATCAGAAGAGTAGTATATATAGGACTAGCTTTGAATTAAAAAGGGAGTTGGAAAATATAGGGAGCCTCTTGGCATAGAACTACACTCTGTATTTTACTTTCTCTGCACTTCTAGTTTCATCATGTGTTCTCCATCTTTGTTTTCATTTTCCAGAGCTATGAACAACTAAACCCCTTTCATTGGGTTAGGGAGCTCTGTTGTAATTTGATGGATCAATACTAGTTTTCATTATTCTTCATCTATCTTTTCTCTTGATTTTACTTGAAAGCTTTCGATCTTCATCCAATTGGGTAGTTATCTTGGAAAAGAAGCTATTCAAACTTGGATCTCTTCTGAACCTTGAAAGAGGAATGAAGAGATCATGCTAGAAATGCTTTCTCATGCTGGACCAAATTGGGTTTGGATGGATATGTGACTATAATCCTCTCAACACTTGATTTGGGAAATGCATGTGGTATAATCAGTGACCATACTTCATCTCTTCTCACGAGCAATTGACCAAGGAATTGGCTATTGATCAAGATTTGAGAGATTGAATTACATGGAATTGTAATTCGATCACTTAAGATTTCCAAGGAGATCAATGAGTGCATTGATTGAGGAAGAGATGAAAATGAAATTGATCCGGAGAATGCAACACCTCCTGAGCCCAATGAACTCCCCATTTCTGATCTTACCCATTCTCTTTAATTTCTATCGTTTACTTTTATGAGCAATTACCCCATTCCCATTTAAGATTCTGCAATTTACTTTCCGTCATCTACATTCAGCTCTTTATTTCTAGCATTTACTTTTCTGTTATTTACTTTCCCGCCATTTAATTTTCTGGAATTCTCAATCCAAATTCTGATTCGCTCAACTAGAACATTCCTCTAATTAAAGTTGCTTGATCAATCAATCCCTGTGGGATTCGACCTCACTCTATTGTGGGTTTTTACTTGACGACAAATTCGGTACACTTGCCGAAGGAAATTTGTTATGAGACAAGTTTTCCGTACATCATATGTCATTGAAACTGTAGCAGAAAATGACTATTTCTATGCTTCTAAAAGAGGGAACACTAGAGGAGTGATGGAGCTAAACAATGTAGATGCTCTGCTAGCCCAAAATAAGCTCATTACCAAGCAGCTGGCTGACCTCACCAAGAAGATGGAGAGGAACCAACTAGCAGCAATCACCACTTCATCAGCAACCCAAGAAGGAGTGAATAAAGAAGCATAGGGGAATCAGGATCAAGCCAACTACATTGGAAATTCACCTAGGCAAAACCATGATCCATACTCCAAGACCTACAACCCTGGTTGGAGGAATCACCCAAACTTTGGGTGGGGTAATCAACAAGATCGAGGCCAAGATCAGAGATGTCACAACCCCAACAACAATGTAGCTCACCAACAATTCACACAGAGAACATATCCACACCACCATAACAACACCTCTCCACATCCATATCAAAACCAAAATAACATTTCTCATCCCTCCACCTCTAATCCCAATCTACCATCATTTGATGACAGACTCTCAAGGATTGAGAATCTACTTGAAGGCATAGGCAAAGAGATTCAAGACAACAAGGCATTCAAGGAGGAAGTGCGAGCAAATTTTATGAACCAGGGAGACACCATCAAGAGGTTGGAATCTCAAGTAGGGTAACTCTCTGAGTAGATTCCCAAACCTACAGATGGATTCCCAAGTGACACAGAGAAAAATCCGAGAGGAAAAACAAAGAAAGTAAGATGGGAAGATTGCAAGATGGTCACTATAAGTGATAAGGAGACTGAGGACAAGCCAAACAAGCCATCAGAACAACCTGCAGATACCTCAGCAGAGGAAAAGGAAAAAGATCACCAAGAACCAAAAATCTCACAACAGGAGCTGCTGAGACTCTATGCACCCTTTCCTCAACTACTCAATGGTGCTGTGGAGAAGAGAATATACTCAAGATTTCTTGACTTGTTTGCATCTCTGCATGTAAACATACCATTCATCAAGACCATCCAACAAATGCCTGCATACATCAAGTATATAAAGGAACTGCTTCCCAGGAAAAGCTCACTCAAGGGAGGCCAAACTATAGTGATGAACAAGGAGTGCAGCGCCCTCATTCAACCTGAGTTGCCTACAAAAAGAAAGGACCCAGGGAGTTTTCATATCCCCTGTGCCATAGGAGAAACAATGTTTGATAGAGCACTCTACGATTTGGGAGCAAGCATCAACTTAATACCCTTATCCCTTGTGAAGAGGCTACAGATCAATGAGATAATGCCCACAGATGTAGTCATTAGGCTGGCTGACAAAACTCAAAAACAAACAATAGGAGTGGTGGAAAATGTATTGGTAAAGGTTGGGAAATACTTCCTCCCAACAGACTTTGTCATATTAGACATGGAAGAGAGTCACGCTCACCCAATCATATTGGGAAGACCATTCTTAGCTACAGCCAGAGCACTCATAGATGTGGAGCGAGGGGAGCTAATCTTGAGGATCCATGATGAACAGCTCACATTCACTGTCTTCAAACTCTCACAAGAAATGGATCAAGAGAACAAGGAACCAAGGAAGGATCACAGTGAGATACTGAATGAAGAAACAAGCACTAAAGCACAACCATCACATCTGGGAACTCCCTTGATTGATGAACAAGGTAAACAGCAACTGCCACAGCTCAAAGAAAATCAGGAGGAACCTAAACTACCAGAAAAATATGAGACCAGTAACCACATTTCCTTAGAGGAGGAGGTCACAAAGAGTAAGACAACATCACAAGGAACAAAGAAGAAGGTACCAAGGAGGTGGAGGAACAAGAAGATCCCCACCGAGGACTTCTCTCTAGGGGATAAAGTGATCTCAGCTTACTTCCCAGATATCCTCCCTGATCTCCCCACTGTACCATCTCAGTTACCTAAGGTCTTCACTATCAACAGAGTTCTCTCCTTGGAACATGTAGAGATCATTGATACCACTACTGGATATAGGTCTACTGCGAGAGGAGAAGACTTGAAGCACTATCGACCTCCCTGATGAAGGCAAAACGTCAAGCTAGTGACTCTAAAGAAGCGCTTCATGGGAGGCAACCCATGTTTTATATGCTTTTAGAAAATAGTTAATAAGTCAATTTTTATGAATTCCAACCCAAACTGGATTAACACTTGGTGAAATCCTTGTTATGCAGTATATAGTGAAGAACAAGTTTGGTGTTCAAAGCATGCCAAGAAAGCATGAATGCAACTCAGAGTATGCTAGTCTTGGAGCTTTGAACAAAGACTTTTTCATCACAATGCTCCAAACTAAGTTTGGTGTCACCCAAGGTGCCACGAATATGCATATAAGGATACACAGTTCGTTAGTTAGTTGGTGTTCATGAATAAACAATCTAATTCTTTTTCTTTATTATTCTAGCCGTAAAGTTTAAATCTTTTTTTATGATATTAATTTTTTTTATAGGGAAAAGGAAAGGAGCATTGAAGAGGATTGATTGGACAATTAAATGAAGAAGGTTTGGACACCACAAAAGGAGGATACAACACAGGTGCCCCAAAGGGGAATGCATTAGAAAATGTTGCCATGCAAGATTGAAGAAAGGAGACCCTTGAAGACCGATCCAATAGCCCTCATAAAGATGAGGATCCTTGTGCTCATGATCTGCAAAACCCCATCCGTCCATCCAACAACGACCACATCAATCCAAACCTTTCATCCCCTCATCATCTCCCTATATAAGTGAGTCCTAGTGCGTACTTACCCCTCACACTCAAATTCCCACTCTCCACACTTCACACTTCCGGCATCCAAAATTCCTTCATCACACCTTGTCCTAACCAACCAAATTTCTCATTTATCCATACCTTCTAATCTCCTCACACAGCAACTCAAATTCATGGCATCATCAAGCTCAAAGAGGCAAAAGAGGAAGGAACCAATGGAGAGCATTCCTTTCGATGAGAAGAGATTCAAAACTGTGTTCCATGAACAAAAATTTGAGCGGATAAAGCTCAAAAAGATACTGCCAGAGTTAACCTTCCAAATCAATGAAGACGAGTGCCCACAGACTCGGGAGAAAATTGAACAAAGAGGGTGGCAAAGGCTCACGAATCCAGAGGGGAAGATCAATGCAAACCTCATCAAAGAGTTCTATGCAAATGTGGTTAGAGAAGACAAAACCAAGGCCCCAACCTTCAAAAGCTACGTAAGAGGAAAGGAGGTGGACTTCAGCCCAAATGCTATAACAAGAACTCTTCACCTAAAATCACCACATTTTGATGAGCTCAGTTATCATGCAAGGATAAATAAGAGCCCTGACAATGATGAGCTCACAGAAATCGTGACTGATATCTGTGTTATAGCAGCTGACTGGGAGAGGTATGCAGATGGGAGACCCTGATTCATCAAGAGGGGAGACCTTAGCCCGGAGGCCAAGGGATGGTTTGAACTCGTAAGGAGGTCTATCCTCCCAGCTGCAAATAATTCAGAGGTCAATATGAATCGAGCAACTATGGTACATTGCCTAGTACAGGGTGGAGAAATCAATGTGCATGAACTCATAGCTGAGGGGATTCAAGAGTCAGCTGAGAAGGTTGATCCGGGTGCCAGGCTTTGGTACCCCAGTACTATTCTCAGATTGTGTACAAGAGCCAAGGTAGTCTTCGAGGATAGCAATCCAGACTGGGTGAATCCTGGGAGGCTAGTTACACTCCAGCGTCTGATCTATACTACTCCCGCCCAACAACAAAGAAGACCCCAAATAGGAAAGCAAAAAGCGAAAGAAGGAGCTCATCAAGAGGAAACTCATCAGGAAGAATATCAACAAGAAGAACATCATAACCCAGCCAACTTGAATATGAATCACCTTCTAAGAGCCATTGAAGATTTGGGGATGAGACATATGGAAGGACAAGAGCAAATACTAAACCTTCAGTCCAACTGGATGAGCCAACAAGAAGAGTGGCAGAAATAACAAATGGAGCAGCAACAGGATCACTACTCCCAGCTCACTCAAGCCATCCACCAAGTTACTGAGAGGCAAGAACGTCAAGATAAGCACTTGCAAGAACTCAATCAGCGGCAAATAGCTCAGATGAAAGCATTCAATGTGTTCACTGTACTTAATGAAGGACGGCAACTACATAGGGAGGAGTTCAACGTAAACACTCAAGCCAAGTTGAACTACATGTCTAGTCATATGCATCATCTACACTATGCCATCTCTACATATGATGAGGTTCAAAAAGATTTTGTAGAACAAGAAGAAAGGAAAGTGAAACAGCAGAAGGAAACACTAAAGAAGAAGATGGAAGATGGTGGTTTCTGGAAGAAGTTGATTGGAAAGAGCAAAGGGAGTGGGAGTACGAGCACTCAAGAGGGAGACAAAGAGGACAAGCACTGAGGAGAGCATGGGCAACCACATGAGTAAAAGGTGGTGGAGTTCCTTCTTTGGTCCATCTTTTTCTATGCTTTAAATAAGGAAGATCTTGTATGAAATAGAACATGCTTCCATGTTTGTTTGAACCTTTCTCAATTATGTCTTTTAAACTTTTTGTTGATTAGGGCTGTGTTTGCTAGTCTGAATTTCATTGCTGCATCTTCACCTTGCTTATTTGTATGCTTGTCCCCTTTTGAAACAAATGAAATGAAAATGAGTGTTTTATAAAAGACCAGAGTAGATTCATACTATGGAGTAAGTTCCTGAGTTTGTGGTGTGGTCATAAGTTAGCTAAGTTGGTTCAACCACAATGTGGGAAGACAACTATCTGTCATGAATACTATGGTTTGATCATACCCATGAGACTAGCTAAATAACAAGATCCTAATAAGAAAAAGGGAAAGAACAATCAAAGTTGAAGAATAAAAGAAAAATAGCAAGAAAAGAGGCTAGGCACCAAGGGTTTGAGTCTTGAGGGATGTGTCTGTGGTGTTCCTGTACCAAGGATCTGCTTGGATCACTAAGCTCTCAGGGGTGCTTTATCACTTGGTAACTTGGGTTAACTAACCCGGGATTATCAGTCGAAAGTCCACTATCAAGAGCAATCTTTGCTATAAAACATTTAGTAACCCAAAGAGGTGCTGGACACCAAGACCTCAAGGAAAGAAAATAAACAAACCATGTGCCTGTGGTGTGTATGTATGGGGGAGAGACTTGACGAAGTAAGTCCTTAGGGGTGCTTCAACACCTAGCACCTTGAACCAACTGGTTCGGGAGTGTTGGCTGAAAGCTTATTTTAAAGAGTTACCTCCTTACAGAGAACTTAGCCTAAGAACACAAATAAGCCCTGAAATGACAACAAAAGGATCAATGAATAAAAGTCTCATGGGATACAATCACAGTGAGTATTCTAGGACATGATAAAGGTCTGAAAGCCAGTGAAGGAATGAACCTAAGTTGCTATGCATGAAACCACCATAAAACCAGAAATATGACTTCCACAAGAATGACTCATTTCTCTTGGCATTCCATTCATCATTCTCTTGTTCCAATACTTGCTTAGGGACAAGCAAGGTTTAAGTTTGGTGTTGTGATGCCGGAGCATTTTGGCCAGTTTCACTGACCTTTTCCTTACTGTTTTTAGGGTAGTTTCATGCATTTTCTTAGAAAATAAGCTCTTTTTGGGTAGATATTCACTTACATCTTGATTCAAGCATACATTGTGCACTTTACATGATTTCATGAGGATTTTGCATGAATTTAATGACAAATTGGATGTTGTATTTCCCATGACTTGGATTAGAACTTTGATGCACTTTATTGCTTAATTTCAGGACAAAAGAAGCAAGGAAGAACCACGTTAGCAGCCACGTTAATCTAACTAACGTGACCTCTAACGTGGAATGGGAGCTAACTTGCAAAGTTAATGAGAAAAGTAATTGCCAATAACGCCCTCGAAGCCATCATAGCCCACGTTAAGAGTCACGTTAACTTGGTTAACGTGAACTCTAACGTGGAAGAAGACAATAAGGCCAACGTTAGTGACACTCCCCTTTGTCACTAACATTGGACCAAGCTCATAATTGGCCACGTTAGTTGCCACGTTAACTTAGTTAACGTGGTTTCTAACGTTAAGAAGCAAAAAGGAAGCCAACGTTAGTGACATTCACCTTTGTCACTAACGTTGGCCAAGCTTCCATAAGCCACGTTAACTCCCACGTTAACTTAGTTAACGTGGAAGCTAACGTGGAGAGAGCAATTGGTCGCCAACGTTAGTGACACTTACCTTTGTCACTAACGTTGGGGTGAACCACCAAGAGCCACCATGAGCAACGTTAACTCCCACGTTAACTTAGTTAACGTGGAAGCTAACGTGGATAAAGAGGTAATGAGCCAACGTTAGTGACACTCATCTTTGTCACTAACGTTGGAAATGGCTAGCATGACTACGTTAGAAGCCACGTTAACTTAGTTAACGTTGACTCTAACGTGAGAAAGAGGGGCACATTGGAATGTTAGTGATGACAAGTCATCCTAGCCTATTTTAGCTAGTCTTTTTCTTTTGTTTTCATTAGAATTATGCACTTTCTTGAGCTACAAGCAAGCTAATTGGGTAGATTTTCATGTTTCCCTTGATTGAACCAACCATATATGAATTTATGCCATTTCATGAGGTTTTATGCTATATTTGTTGCATATTATGAAAGAATGAATATCTCATGATTTTGAGCATAGCTTTGATGAGTTTGGTTGATTAATGATAGGTGAAGAAAGCTTGGAGAAAGGTTGAAGCAAAGAGGAATGGCTAGGAGTGAAGAGAGGACAAGGGAATAAGTGAAATTGAACCAGGAAGCAAGAAGTTAGCCCCAACGTTAGCCCCCTAACTTGGACGCTAACGTTGGAACTTGAAATTTCCTCCTTGGCCATCCCACGTTTGCGCCAACGTTAGCCCCCTAACTTGGAGGCTAACGTTGGCACATAAATATTCAAGGAAGAGGCAAAAGTTAGCCCCAACGTTAGCCCCCTAACTTGGAGGCTAACGTTGGAACTTGAGAAGTTCTCCCCTGGGCAAAAGTTAGCCCCAACGTTAGCCCCCTAACTTGGAGGCTAACATTGGCAAGGGGGAAGGGCCAACGTTTGCGCCAACGTTAGCCCCCTAACTTGGAGGCTAACGTTGGCACATGAATCACAAAGGGGGAAGGGCCAACGTTTGCGCCAACGTTAGCCCCCTAACTTGGAGGCTAACGTTGGCGCCACTAGCATATAAGCAAGGCCAACGTTAGGGTCAAAGTTAGACCCCTAACGTTGGCACCAACGTGCATACCAGTAAATTTTGCTTGCTGCTATGAAAAGTTGGAGCCAAAGTTAGGCCCCTAACTTTGGCTCAAACTTTTGGTCCAACTTTGGCTATCCTCAAACCCGGTTCAATTGGTTCACTTTGGTTCTTCTTCAAACTTCAAGAGCAATCAACCAAGGCCTCTTTCAACACAATTCCACCATGAGCAAAGGCCCAACTCAAGGCTTGAAGATCATTTGAAGAAAGTGTATAAATAGGATAGAATTCAAGTTCTTCGGGGAGCTTTCTTTTTAGAATTTTCTTAATAGTTTTCGGAGAGCTTTTGAACTTGAGTGAACTTTAATTTCTTGTTTTCATTGCTTTCAATTTCATTTTACATTTGTCTTGGATCTTGGATTGGAGAATTGAAGAAATTCTGTTTCAATCTCAATCTTGGATCTCTCTGTTTCTTTACTGTTAATTGAATTTGAATTCCGGTTCATTGCTCTTCATCTATTCTCTTTGCAATTTACAATTCCCTTGCAATTGTTCTTGTTGGATCTAGGAAGGCATTGAGATCTAGACTTGGTTTTCTAGTCTCTGGGACCTGAGATCTGAATTTCCCATTTCACTTCTCTGTTTACTGCCTTCTACGTTCATTTACTTTTCTGCTTCATATCCGGTTTAATCCTAATTCCCTTTCCCTCTTCTGTTTGATGCAATTTAATTTTTCCTTGTTTAATTTCTGCAAATCCACATCCCAATCCCCTTTACATTTCAAGCAATTTACATTCCTTGCATTTTAAGATTCTGCAATTTACATTTCTTGCACTTTAAGTTTC
>NC_029793.2:65996741-65999660 GCF_000816755.2 Arachis ipaensis
ATTCCCATTTTCTCTCAGGGACAAGGCCACTCAATGGTTAGAATCTTTTCCAAGAGACAGCATCAACAACTGGGATGATTTGGTAACTAAATTCCTTGCCAAATTTTATCCACCTCAAAGGATTATAAGGTTAAAGGCTGAGGTGCAAACATTTACACAAATGGAGGCCGAACCCATCTATGAGGCATGGGAGAGGTATAAGGCTCTGATCAGGAAATGTCCCCCTGCTATGTTTAATGAGTGGGAGAAGCTTCAAAACTTCTATGAAGGCTTAACATACCCACCAACCAAAATGCCTACCATCCACCACCCACATCTCATAACCCGCCTCAAATATCACCTGAAGCCCAAAGAATCACTCACTTGGAGGCCATGATAGACAAAATGTTGAAACACCAAGAAATGGTAGCCAAGAATCAGGAAGCCTCTATGAAGAGCCTAGAGAGACTGATGGGGCAACTCTCCAAGCAAGTGTCTGTTGAGAGACCTTCCAACTCACTGCCCAGTGATACAATTCCAAATCCCAAGGAAGAATGCAAGGCAATACAATTAAGGAGTGGAAGAGCATTGATAAGCAACAATGACACTACAAGGAAGCAAGCAGAGAACATCAAAGAACCAACGGAGGATGAGAAGCAAACAGAGGCAGATGAGGCTAAGGAGCAAGTTGTGATGCCAAACAAAGACACTGAGAAAGTTAAAGAGAAGAACAACCAGCCACATAGCTCAAAGGAAGTAGCTCAGGGACAGCAGCAAATAGGAAAAAGCATCACACCTCCATTGCCATATCCCCAGAGGTTCAACAAAGAGGTTAAAGACCAGCATTTTCACAAATTCCTTGAGATCTTCAAGAAGCTAGAAATTAATATCCCCTTTGCTGAAGCACTTGAGCAAATGCCTCTATACTCCAAGTTTCTGAAGGATCTCATCAACAAGAAAAGAAGCTGGGATGAGAAAGAAACCATAAGGATTACTGAGGAATGCAGGGCCTTGATTCAAAAGTGGCTTCCTCCCAAGCTTGAGGACCCAGGGAGCTTCCTATTGCCTTGCACCATTGGGGAATTGACCATCACTAAAGCAATGTGCGATCTCGGAGCAAGTATTGCCCCCAAGGAAAGCCTATGGCCAGAAAAGAAAGATCAACAAAAGGAAAGATGAAACGCAGAAACAAAGCAAAAAGGGGTTGGAAGAATAGAAAGATTCCAACAGAGGGGCTTTCCAAAGGTGACAAAGTGCAACTGATATATCAACAGCTGGGGGCAAATCAACAAACCGAGGATTACTACACTGCCAGCAACATACTATCATTAGAGCATGCTGAAATTGAACACCAGAGAACAAAGAAGAGGATCACGGTCAGGGGAGACAAATTGAGGCCCTACAAGCACCAACCACCATAAAAGAAAACCTCAATGTCAAGCTAGTGACAATAAAAGAGCGCTTGTTGGGAGGCAACCCAACCCGAGGTAGTTTTCTGTTCATAACTATTTTAATAAAAAGGTTAATTAGTTTTATCTATATTGCAAGAAGCTAAGTTTGGTGTTGCACACCAAAACAATCTAAGGGAGAATGAAGGATTCTAAGTTGGGTGTTCCACCAAAATCTCATCATAAAACACACTCTCACCTTCTGCATAATGCTGGCTTCAAGCATGTTGGATAAACTAGTTAACTATTCTGCTGTTTCCTAGTTTTCAGTTTTATTGCTTTTGAAAAAGAAGAAAAAGAGTTTCACACATGGTTAATCTGATGCATTGGCAAGGTACTAAGTTTGGTGTTCCCACACCAAAGTAAGTACAAAGGCCCACAAATAAATCATGCAAGCTAACCATTTTTCAAGTGCTTGGGGAACAAGCAACTTTCAATATCATTGCAGAGGTCCATACAAGCTGTTGGAAGGATTAAGCATCATCAACCAAAGAAACAAAAGACGAACCTAAAGGCCAGCAATGATGATGATGAGAAGAAGGAAAGCAAGTAAACTTCAACAGGTTGTATTGTTAAGTAATTGTTTTACATCAAATATTGTTGTAATTGAAAGATGGATTGTATCCTTATCTGCCCTGCTTATCTGCATAGTATAGTTTTTTTTACCCCTGCCTGCCTGCATAGCATAGTCTTTCTTTATAATTCAATAAGCAAGATGCTTGATCATTCACAACATTCTTATCTTCAAAACTTGTTTGCACTCAATATTCAAGAAATACATCACATGAAAGTTCTTTGAAAAGAAGGATTGAGGAATCAATCAGTTTTGAGGCAAGCAAAAGATTGGGAGAAGTGGTGGTTCTAGTTGTATGATTTTGTATTGATGTTGCATGCTTGTGAAAACTTGCATGGGAGCTCATAGGCAGGACATGAAGTTCAAAGAAATATTGTGGAGATTCTCAAAAATCTATTGATCCAAGAAGCAGCAAACAAAACAAAAGAAAGAAAAGAAAATACAAAAACAAAAAAAGAACATGGTCCAAGGCTCTGAGCATCAATTACTAGGCAGAAAAAGAAAGAAAGAAATAAAATTCATGATGAAAGCTGAAAGCTTGGAGAAAGGTTGAAGCAAAGAGGAATGGCTAGGAGTGAAGAGAGGACAAGGGAATAAGTGAAATTGAACCAGGAAGCAAGAAGTTAGCCCCAACGTTAGCCCCCTAACTTTGAGGCTAACGTTGGAACTTGAAATTTCCTCCCTGGCCATCCCACGTTTGCGCCAACGTTAGCCCCCTAACTTGGAGGCTAACGTTGGCACATAAATATTCAAGGAAGAGGCAAAAGTTAGCCCCAATGTTAGCCCCCTAACATGGAGGCTAACGTTGGAACTTGAGAAGTTCTCCCCTGGGCACTAACGTTGGCACATGAATTACAAAGGGGGAAGGGCCAACGTTTGCGCCAACGTTAGCCCCCTAACTTGGAGGCTAACGTTGGC